>NC_069503.1:603570739-603870739 GCF_027579735.1 Bombina bombina | reverse complement strand
TATATATATACAGTATATATAAAGTTATAGAAACATATATATAAAGTTATAGAAACATATATATATATATATATATATATATATATGAATATCTATTAATAAAAACATAGAACATATTCTGCAGAACATTGGAATTTGAATATTGAATAAATATGCTTTTTCATCTACTTGACAGCAAAGGGCTCCAATGCACTTATATATATGTCTATATATGTGTTCATATGTATTTATGTGTTTATATGTAAATGTATGTCTGTAAATACATATATACACATATAAATACATAAATACATATGTACACATATAAGTACATAAATACATATGTACACATATAAGTACATAAATACATATATACACATATAAATACATAAATACATATGTACACATATAAGTACATAAATACATATATACACATATAAATACATAAATACATATGTACACATATAAGTACATAAATACATATGTACACATATAAATACATAAATACATATGTACACATACATTTCCATCTTTAGACGTGTATATGTATGTCTTTGCCTGCCTTTTTTCTCATATCTTTGAGCCTCTATAACTTTTTTGTGCAATATTTTTTAAGAATATTTTTTATTAGATGGTCTTATTATGAGTGTAACTGTACTTTGTAATGCATTTTTGATGTGTTTTTTGACACTTTTTTGTTTTGCAACACAGTTAACCAGAGATCTGAGGTAATTATTCTAGCGTAAATCATGATTGAGGTTATGTGTATGCATTTACTTTAAACTTGTTATACAAGTGCAATTTAACTTGTGCGCAAATGAAAGCGAAAACCCGATATAGATTGCGTGCAAATTTTAGCTCTCCAATCGTAATCTGGCCCAGAACGTTTTATTATTGCACAATAGCTTGCAAATAACTGACATTTTATGTCCCTTTCATTAAAATTTCCACAGATAAACCATGTACAAATTAAGATTAAAAAATATTTACAGTATTAGAAAAAAATGTCCTTCATGGTGAGATATTTGTTATATTGCAGAATAAATCTTATTGTGCAACCAAACACTTAGTAGCTGTTGAAATTTCCCTAGTATGCATTAAATTCACCATCTGTATTAAATTCCTTAGCAGAGCACCTCAATGTCACCTACACTCAGAGAGCCAAAGTACTAGAAAGTTTAAGCTTATTAGAGCCTGATTTAGATTCACTTTCAGTGGGGAAAGAAAAAGGCTCTATTAAGACTTAAGGTTGACAATTAGATTATAGTTCAGTTGCTAGTGGATAATGTGCTAAAAGCTTTCTCACTCAGTGTAACTCCTTACTGAAAATTATTCACACTTTTCAGGTTATTGCACACATACTCAGCAGAGGATTTAGCCAACAGGGAAATTGAATGAATGGGTAGCCTTTTATTTCACACACATACAGCATGTATAACAAGTACTTTGTTTTAGTACCAGCCTCTGAACACATATTAAGATCAATAAACATATGTAATATACAGTTTAGCATTTTCTTTCCTTTAAATGTTCCAATTACTGATTAAAAGTCTTAAAGAGGTATTAAACAATATTAGATTGTAAAATAAAATGTTTAATTATGAGTAGTTAAAAAACCCGAATTCAATAAACTAACATGATTTAGTTTGTCTCCCTTTCCTGCACTTTAAAGGGACAGTCAACTCCAATAATGTTATTGTTTAAAAAGATAGCTAATCCCTTTATTACCCATTCCCCAGTTTTACATAACCAACACTGTTATATTAATTTACTTTTAACCTTTGTAATTACCTTGTCTCAAAGCCTATTTTGACAGCCCCTTGATCACATGGCTATTTATTTATAATCTATTGGCTTGCATTTTAGGCAATTAGTGCTGTGTTAACCACAACCCACGGGGGTGAGCACAGTGTTGTCTATATGGCCCACATGAACTAGCAGTCAAAGGCTAATAAAAAAAAGCATGTGATAAGAGACTGCCTGTAGTGGCTTACAAACAGGCTGAAATTTAGAGGTTTAAATGTTATATATAAATATAATGTTATAAAGTATATTAATATAACAATGTGGGTTGTGCAAAGCTGGGGAATGGGTAGTAAAGGCGTTATCTATCTTTTTAAACAATAACAATTTGATTGTTGACTGTCCCTTTAACTCTAAAGTAATGAGTGCCATGTTGTAAACTAGGTTCACACTTATCTATTTTTCCTGCTGATGACAAGATACAGATAAAAAAAAAAACAAGCAATAAAACAGAGGCTGTGGGAAAAATAGGATTATCTAAAAAGGGGTCAGGGCCGGATTGGGCCACCGGGATACCGGGAAAAATCCCGGTGGGCCGCTGCCAGCATCTGCACAGAGAGAGCACGCACAGCACAATGTCAGCCAGTGTAAGCAGGTGAGGGAGCAGAGTGGCCGGCTGCTTTTTGAGCACACTGACAGAGTCTCAAGCAGCTCAGGTTGGCACAGGATGCGGCCGCTCCAATAGGCATTAGCCCCTAGCAGTGCACTGTGGGGAAGGAATATAAGGGGGACACATCACGTGAGCATACACAGTCACACGATCGGGAGGCGGGAGCCAAGCTACACCACAATTAGACGCAAGCACTAAGAGGACCAAGCACGGCTGGTTACAAAAAGGTTAGTGCCCCCCGCAGAGATATCATTCATCTGCCTGTGTGCAGTTAGTACCGAATTGGGAGCCTGCTGTGCTCTGATGTGCAGGGCCGAGTTTGCATGTGTTTTTTTTTTGCTTTTTTAAACTTGCTAATACACACGCGCAGGCTACACTGTCTGCTACTGTACTGCGTGTGGGCTTGTGGAGTAAGAAGGATGGATGTGGTGGGAGGAGCAGCTTTCTTTGCCTGTTGCAGCTGTATCCTCTGCCGTGGTGCAGAAATTAAGCATAGCAGAGTTGAACCTGGTACGGAGGTAGACAGGATATCAGTAAGGGTCCCTTTCCAGACAGTGAAAGGTAGTGTACTCTAGTTAAGTTTATTTGTATTATCTAAATCTGTGACAGTCAGTTACTTCTGTTCTCCTCCAAACTTGAGGACGGCAGCAGCTTAACACCAAAAGGTTTCCACACAGCTTTCTTTGCACAAATAAAGATACATAGAAAACTAATTCAAACATGGTGGCGCCTTTGTAGAAACTATAGTACTTTATAGAAACCTTTACACTTATATTTTCAATATTTAAACAACTAATGTAATTGTAAAAAGTGCATCTACATATTATTACAAAGCTTATCTTTGCTCTGAATATATAATTATGTCTAGCATGTATTTAATTCTTAACATCCCTTACAATGTGTTTGGTGTGTGTGTATAAATATTTAGACTATATTTTCTAAAGTATGTGGATACCTGAACATTATGGCATGGGTCTTAATATGGAGTTGGTCCCCTTGGAATGCTTTCCACAAGATTTCAGAGGTGTCTCTTTGGCAATTTGTGCCCATTCAACCAAAAGAGTGTTTGTGACGTCAAGCACTTATGTTGGATGAGAAGGTTTGGCTTGTAGTTTGCTGACCAGTTTATTCCAAAGTTGTCCAATGGGGTTGAGTTTAGGGCTCTGTGCAGACCACTTCAGTTCCTTCACACTAAACTTGTTAAACCATTTCTTCATGGATCTTGCTTTGTGCACAGGGGTATACTTATGGTGAACAGGAAAATCCTTCCCCAAACTGTTGCTACAAAAGTTGGAAGAACCTTATTATCTAAAATATCTTTGTATCCTGTAGCATTAAGATGATCATTCACAGGATCTAAGGGGCATAGCCAAAACCCTGACCAGTATCCCTCCTCCACCAAATTTAACAGTAGGCCCCAGGCATGTGCATACATTTGTTATGCAGAATTTTTCATAGAAGCGTATGCCAAATATGGCTGAAGACAGATGCATTTCACTATTTTCAGCTCTGCATTTATTAGTGTAAATGTCCAACACAACATTTCTGGATCTCATGGATATTTGTGTATTGAAATGCAGCGTGCTATAGAAAAGGAGCTGTTTCAACTCAAACAGTGAAGAAAGCTTGCAAATTCCCTTAACCTCTCCTCCTTTAAACGCTCCCTAAAGACCTTTTTGTTCAGGGAAGTCTATCACCAAATCAATAACAAATTAATTTCACTTGCCTAATAGTTGCCCTCTTCTAACTCCACACTAACATTATTCTCACCTTTGCAGTCCCCACCTCCTGTTTCTCACCCTCCTACCCATCTAGATTGTAAGTTCCCATGGGAACAGGGCCCTCAATTCCCTCATGTATTTGTTTGTTTAATTTTGTCTGGTGTCTTATATTGTATTGTACTGTACTTTTTATCTTTGTACCCATGGACAGCGCTGCAGAATCTGTTGGCGCTTTATAAATAAACAATAATAATAAAATTTAAAATTTTCATGAATTAAACTACTATTATTTTTTAATTTTACATCGAATGGAAAAGAGTACTCCTTGTGAATTTACCATCACTTTAAACAAATTTTCAAAAACTATTTATACACTCACCGGCCACTTTATTAGGTACACCTGTTCAATTGCTTGGTAACACAAATTGCTATTCAGCCAATTACATGGCAGCAACTCAATGCATTTAGGCATCTAGACGTGAGGAAGACAACTTGCTGAAGTTCAAACCAAGCATCAGAATGGGGAAGAAAGGGTATTTAAGTGACTTTGAACGTGGCATGGTTGTTGGTGCCAGATGGGCTGGTCTGAGTATTTCAAAAACTGCTGATCTACTGGGATTTTCACACACAACCATCTCTAGGGTTTACAGAGAATGGTCAGAAAAAGAGAAAATATCCACAGTTTCCTTTATAGCTATAAAAAGCTTGCATTTAGTTTACTATTTCTAAAGGGTAGGTTGTCTTTTACATTAATATAGGAATTTCTTGTAGCGGTATTACACTATGTTTATTAGTTTATAATGTCCAACTATAATATTAACTAAGATAGACCACATATATGACAATAGTGCAAGATGTGATCTCACTGTGCCCCTGTATTCCTAAAAATTGAAAGGTACCCGATATAAGCACACTCACATACATACTGAACTGTTTACAATACGGTATAGTTATAGGAATTGCATATGCAAACTCTGCTGTGAACTAAATACTGTGATCAATAGCACCCTATTTAACTATGTGTGTACGTGACTTGCATATATATAAAATTACACCAATATTATTATTGGATCAGCGTGAAGAGTCATATTCCAAATCTTGAAATATGCCCAAATTTGGAAATATCAAAGGGTTGGACAAAATGTTAAAAATGTGAATATGCAGCATTTATGCTTCTAAATTGCTATAAATAACTATAAGTAACTAAGGAGAGCGTAATGCTTTTAAAATTCTAATTGAGTGCCTATATGCAATTGTGGATTATGGTGCCCTGTATATAACGAGAACAATAGGGTGTGTTCATCCGTATGATGACTGTGATTAGTGTTCTCGGCATGTGCAAAATGTGCCTCTAATTCTGATTAAGTGTCCAGTGTGACCGAAGCTCTAACAAAAAATAAAATATAAACCTTTGTATTCTTGTGAACTAATGTATGTGTTCATGGGAGTGATATCTAAATATCGTGTTGCCCATAATTGCCTAACATACCTATGATGATGATAATGTGCCTAGTTGCCAAATCTTTTGACACATCAAATACCTGCCAATAGAGGCGTGAATAATATTAGTATATATAAGACAGTTAAAATCACATATATGTTCATATAAATGATCATTGTACCAATGGTGTGACCATTACTTATACTAAACTAATACACATATTGAACAGAATCCTATCTATACAATATTTTCATTCATAGGGTAAATACCCTTACATTAATAAAAAACATAGAAAATATATATGTGTGTGAATGGAACATATACAATACATACAAGCACACATATATATATATATATATATATATATATATATATATATATATATGACACATATATCAAATATACACAGATATGCAACGTAAAATGGGTCCTAATTCTAAAAATTATATAATAATAAAACATAAATCCTGATCCTATTGTCTATTGGAGACGATGTCTTACTGTTGTAATATGTTCCACAATAATAACTAGTTAGATATCTGATAGGAATCTGCTAGGTGAATATACAATATTAAAAGGCTGCTAAATCTACCACTTCATTGAGCCCATTTGGAAACAGAGAGACAAATTTAAATATCCAAAAGGTTTCCCTTTGGTGTAATCTGGTGAACCTGTTATATTTGTTGGATGCAGGAATGCTTTCCAATGGGGTAATACTATAGGGACAGTGTTCTCCATTATGCTCCTGAATATAGTGCCTGGATACACTGTGTTTTGTGGATTTATTTTTTACGTTCCTACTATGTTCACTCCACCTTGTGCGTACATTTCGTGTTGTACGCCCCAAGTACTGTACCCCACATTTGCAGGATAGTACATATACTACAAAAGAAGAGCTACATGTCAAAAACTCTTTGATAGAAAAAGTTTCCCCAGTGGTATAGGATTTGATGGCTTTAACGCCATGGGTTATGTGGTCACACATGTGGCATCTTCTTTTGCCACATTTGTAAATCCCCTTCCTACCTGTTGGATTTCTCTGGATTCCACCTACAATGGATCTCTTAGAGATCATAACTTTGCTAGGAGCCAAAGATTGCTTTATTGTGGGTGCTCTTTTATAAACCACATTAGGAGTATCTTTTAGATTTTTCTTTAATATGGGGTCTTTTAATAAAATTGGCCAATGTTTCTGTAGCACTTTTTTTTATAGATTTGAAGTTAGAGTTATATTGGGTTACGAAGCAAGGTTGTTCCTGTTTATTTACCAGATCTTTACTGTTTGTGTGATTCTTCTTATTTTGGAGAATTTTTGACCTATCTATTTGACAAGCTTTCTCAAAACCATTTTTATAATTTCCCAGGGATAACCTTTTTCTTCAAATCTCTGAATTAAGATACATGATTGTTCATAAAATGTCTCTGTAGAACTGCAGTTCCTCTTAATCCTACAAAATTGACTGAACGGTATGTTATTTTTCCACTGTAGATGGTGATTACTGGTGTAGTGAAGAAAATTATTACAATCTACAGTTTTGAAAAAGGTAGATGTAGAAATAGTATGTTTTTTATCCCAAATTAATGTAAGGTCTAAAAATTCTATTGTTTCTGGCTGGATATTAGAAGTGAATTGAATACCCATTGTGTTGTCATTCAGAGCCATACAGAATAATTTGGCCTCATCCACTGTTCCTTTAAAGATAAATATCAAATCGTCTATGTATCTTCCATAGAACACCAGGTTTGCCCTCCAGTTCGAATTATAGATGTAATTGAGTTCAAAATAACCCATAAATAAGTTTGCAAAACTGGGGGCAAACCTGGTGCCCATGGCCGTACCTTTCACCTGTAAGTAAAAGTCATCCAAAAATTGGAAATAGTTATGTTTCAGTATGAATTCAATGAGTATAAGAATATATTCTTTCTGAGCAGTGGGCATATAGATATCCTCATTTAAATAATATTTTGTGGTTAACAAGCCTAATTCGTGTGAAATGTTAGAATAGAGAGCACTTACATCTGCTGTAACCCAAATCACATTATCCTCCTGTTTGTATTCTTGTATTTTGTACAATAAATCGGTGGTGTCCCTAATGAAAGATGGCAGGTTTTGGACATACTTCTGAAGAAAGCTGTCTATATATTGCGATAACTTATCTGTTATGCTGTTTATGCCCGCAATAATGGGCCGACCTGGTGGTTTAAGGGGATTTTTATGGACATTAGGGAGATGGTAGTAGTAAGGGATAGACGGATGTGAAGGGGTTAAAAATTTCCGTTCTTTTGAATTCAAAATTCCCTTCTCACTACCATCCTCCAAGATGTATGGCAATTTTTTCATAAAAATCTGTGTAGGATCAGCATCGTTTCCTATAATACTCAACATTGAAAAGGATATGTTTGGCTTCACTGATATAATCGTGATAATTCTGCAAGACTATTCCTCCCCCCTTATCTGCCTGCCTGATCACCAATGTGGGATCATTGGCTAGAGATTGGAGGGCTTTAGCCTCATTTGGCCATAGTCTTTTTTGTTTATTGGAAAATTTGCGCATTTTGTCAAAATCTTCCATAATACACATATGTGTATTAGTTTAGCATAAGTAATGGTCACACCATAGGTACAATGATCATTTATATGAACATATATGTGATTTTAACTGTCTTATATATACTAATATTATTCACGCCTCTATTGGCAGGTATTTGATGTGTCAAAAGATTTGGCAACTAGGCACATTATCATCATAATAGGTATGTTAGGCAATTATGGGCAACACAATATTTAGATATCACTCCCATGAACACACACATTAGTTCACAAGAATACAAAGGTTTATATTTTATTTTTTGTTAGAGCTTCGGTCACACTGGACACTTAATCAGAATTATAGGCACATTTTGCACATGCCGAGAACACTAATCACAGTCATCATACGGATGAACACACCCTATTGTTCTCGTTATATACAGGGCACCATAATCCACAATTGCATATAGGCACTCAATTAGAATTTTAAAAGCATCACGCTCTCCTTAGTTACTTATAGTTATTTATAGCAATTTAGAAGCATAAATGCTGCATATTCACATTTTTAACATTTTGTCCAACCCTTTGATATTTCCAATTTTGGGTATATTTCAAGATTTGGAATATGACTCTTCACGCAGATCCAATAATAATATTGGTGTAATTTTATATATATGCAAGTCACGTACACACATAGTTAAATAGGGTGCTATTGATCACAGTATTTAGTTCACAGCAGAGTTTGCATATGCAATTCCTATAACTATACCGTATTGTAAACAGTTCGGTATGTATGTGAGTGTGCTTATATCGGGTACCTTTCCATTTTTAGGAATACAGGGGCACAGTGAGATCACATCTTGCACAATAGGTGTTATCATCGCAGTATTACATTAGATTGGATAGTAAGTCAGTTGGCTACTCGTTATCAGGGTTCACATACCCCTTCACCTATCCCAATGGTTTCAGTAACCCCGCTAGCTATTCAGGTCCATGACGCGATATACGCACTGATGGGGGTGTAGCCATAACATTAGGTCACACAAGAGATTGATTGGTTCAATAACATACACCTACAATAGAGGCGTGTTTTAGTTTTGACTGGTAGTGGCGGCAATAAAAAAGCCGGTTTTAAACATTTTCAGTATGCCTGATGAAACGGCCAGGAGAGACGAGAAACGCGTTGCAATACTGACACGATTATATCCTTGCTTGTTTTAATGACATTGTTATATTCTAAGGCTTGTATTTAATTCAATAATATTAAAGTGTTATTTGGTTTTACACTAAATATTTTTTGCCTTGAATGTACACGCCGATAAACAAGCAAGCCACTACCAGGAGTTGGCGGAGTGCTGCATACCGGAGAGAGCCAGCTGGTTTGCTCTGATTACCAGCCCGTTTCTACAAGCACATTGGTGTGCTCGTATACTGTGTGAGTACCCTGTGCATATAATACCAGCAGTTCATTGTATTCAGTTCATACAGATACACACATTTGTGCGCCTATTTCTCACCCTTATCTATAGAAGTCCTACTCCCAGCTGGGGACAGTATTTGGAGAGTGCAGCCGAAAACATT
This sequence comes from Bombina bombina, assembly GCF_027579735.1. Classification (NCBI taxonomy): domain Eukaryota; kingdom Metazoa; phylum Chordata; class Amphibia; order Anura; family Bombinatoridae; genus Bombina; species Bombina bombina. Next base: position 603,861,074 of record NC_069503.1, on the reverse strand, counting down.
GAAGCCCAACTACATCTTTTTTGGGGACATTTCTGAAACATCTTACATCCTATTGGAACTATCTAGGATTATTATGGACAATCCAATGGAGTTTGGCAACATTTAATGAGGTTCCCCTTTCCATTTCTATATACACGCTTAAGTATTATTTTATTTGTTGTTTTAAATTGTTTTTTTATTTCTCATTGCGATTAGTATATTGCATTGCACTAGTTTATTTATGGTAATATTATACTTAGCGCCCTCTGGGGACTTAGGTCTCTTTTAGTATATGACAATAGTGGCTGATAATTGTTAGTCATATATAGAGCCTCCCTCCTCTTGTATAACCAGTTGTGTCTGTGTTTTGTATCTGTATTCTTTTTTTATTTTTACAATGAATCAATGTCATTGTGCTAACCCTAATGCTGCACTTTACAAATAAATTAAGATAATAATATAATATATAGTCATAAACTTCAGAGGGCTGTTATTGCTATTAATGTAGCGTTCGGTTAAGGAGGCAAGTTTACCCATTATTTTTAAGAACACTGAAATGCCCTTTTCTGCCCTTAAACTTTATGATAATATGTGGAGAAAGGTTTTGCCCGGTCTCCTATAAGGGATACTCCTCTAATTGCATAAAATAATTACACATAAGCATATGTTCATTGAGAGTGTGTCCATTTTTACTACAAATACCTGGCGTCTAGTACTCACATAGTGTGTGATATGAACGTGGATTTTTGTGAATAGCTATTTCGTTTGAATCTTCCACAACACATTCCATTCTGTCTTCATTTATCTGTATTGATCAATGACAGTGAACTAGATGGAGGAGATGATTACATAGCTCTGTCTAAAGCTTTGCATGATGGCAAGCGTGTGTGTATGTATGAAGTGCGTATGCAGTATGCATGTAGTGTGTGTGTATGTAAGCAGTGTGTATGCAGTATGTATGTATGTAGTGTGTGTGTATGTAAGCAGTGTGTATGCAGTATGTATGTAGTGTGTGTGTGTGTGTGTGTGTGTGTGTGTGTGTGTATGTAAGCAGTGTGTATACAGTATGTATGTAGTGTGTGTATGTGTAAGCAGTGTGTATGCAGTATGTATGTAGTGTATGTAAGCAGTGTGTATGCAGTATGTACACAGTGTGTGTGTGTGTGTAAGCAGTATGTATGCAGTATGTATGTAGTGTGTGTGTGTGTATGTAAGCAGTGTGTATGCAGTATATATGTAGTAAGCAGTGTGTATGCAGTATGTATGAAGTGTGTGTGTATGTAAGCAGTGTGTATGCAGTATGTATGCAGTGTGTGTGTGTGTATGTAAGCAGTGTGTATGCAGTATGTATGTAGTGTGTGTGTATGTAAGCAGTGTTTATGCAGTATGTATGTAGTGTGTGTGTTTATGTAAGCAGTGTGTATGCAGTATGTATGTAGTGTGTGTGTGTATGTAAGCGAGGCAACATAGAATCCATTGAGGTGTTCCGCAATAGGATACAGAAAAAGGTGCCAGCTGTTAAATTCACAGCTAATTATCACATTAATCAAATTGCGTTTCTTGACACCTTGGTAATGCATGTTGGTGATCATTTTGAAACAGATATCTTAAGAAAGTCTCCGGACAAAAAATCTTTATTGTCCCGTCAAAGCCATCATACTCCTAGGGTGTTTAGGAGTGTACCAAAATCACAATTCCTTAGGGTGAAGAGGATAGTCTCTGATCCTTTAACTTGTTCATTGCGCTTAAATGAGATGCGCAAGAGGTTCCAAGATAGAGGTTATTCCTCTGGAGAATTGGATTCTATTGATCTTCAACCAAGGGATAAAATCAGTGGGCCTAAAAAATTGGCCTTTGTTTCTAATTTCAACAACATAAGTGTTAAATTGCATAGAGTAATTTGTAGACATTGGTTTATGTTAAGGGACTCTATGCCAGAAATTGAGGAGTTCAAACATACTTCTTTTTCATCCTTTAGGAGGGGTAATTGCCTTGGAAGAAAGTTAATGAGGGCTAAGGTTAAGCCCCCTAGAATTAAACAAAGGGTGTTCAGACCAGTGGTGAATGGGACTTTTCCTTGTTTAAATTGCGCCCATTGCAATAGCATTATTAAGGGTAAAACTATCATTCATCCATTTTCTGGTAAATTATTTCATATCAAAGGTCATTTTACATGCCAATCTACTTATGTGGTGTATGCGTTCAAATGCCCTTGTGGCTTATTGTATATTGGGGTGACTAGCCAGGCCCTTAAGGAGCGCTTAACCCGACATAAGTCGACTATTAGGAATCCTAAAATGAGACACCTTCCTGTCCCTTATTACTTTCATGAGAGGGGACATCAGGTGAATTAATTGCAATTTATGGTACTGGATTAGGTTTCTAGAGGAACTATTGGCTTTGATAGGGGAAGAATGTTACTTAAAAAAGAGACTATGTGGATACATAGACTCAATATCTTACATCCTAAGGGCCTTAATAGGGAATATAGCTTAGCGTGTTTGCTTTAATTTACTTTTTTCAAAAGAACTAAGAGATTAATTCTCAAAAAGGTAGAAAAATTTAAAAAAAACTAAGATATTTAAAAAAAATAAGATTAATAATTTCAGTGTGTAGTTTTTGTGATTATTATTTGTATCAATTTTGATAAGTTTTGAAATTGTAATATATATTTGTTTTTTGTGTTTTTTTGTTAAATTGTTTTGGCACTTTAAATTGTATATCATTTTATTAGTTGTGATGATGTCATGAATGGAGGAGGCGGGGCTGTTTGGCTATTTAAGGGTTGGATTATGTGTTCATTTGTATTGAGCATGAGGAGGGGGTGTAAGCCCCGAAACGTTGCTCTGTTGTACTGCTGCCCTTGTTACAGTAAACGTGGATTTATTCTGAACTACGTGAGTGTCTGCCTGTTCTTTCTTAAATGTGTATGTAAGCAGTGTTTATGCAGTATGTATTTAGTGTGTGTGTGTTTATGTAAGCAGTGTGTATGCCGTATGTATGGAGTGTGTGTGTGTACGTAAGCAGTGTGTATGCAGTATGTATGTAGTGTGTGTGTGTTTATGGAGGCAGTGTGTATGCAGTATGTATTTAGTGTGTATATGTAAGCAGTGTGTATGCAGTATGTATGTAGTGTGTGTGTATGTAAGCAGTGTGTATGCAGTATATATTTAGCGTGTGTGTGTAAGCAGTGTGTATGCAGTATGTATTTAGTGTGTATATGTAAGCAGTGTGTATTCAGTATGTATGTAGTGTGTGTGTATGTAAGCAGTGTGTATGCAGTATATATTTAGCATGTGTGTGTGTAAGCAGTGTGTATGCAGTATGTATGTAGTGTGTGTGTATGTAAGCAGTGTGTATGCAGTATATATTTAGCGTGTGTGTGTAAGCAGTGTGTATGCAGTATGTATGTAAACAGTGTGTATGCAGTATGTATGTAGTGTGTGTATGTAAGCAGTGTGTATGCAGTATGTATGTAGTGTGTGTATGTAAGCAGTGTGTATGCAGTATGTATGTAGTGTGTGTGTGTGAGTGTGTATGTAAGCAGTGTGTATGCAGTATATATTAAGTGTGTATGTAAGCAGTGTGTATGCCATATATATTTAGTGTGTGTATGTAAGCAGTGTGTATGTAGTATATATTTAGTGTGTGTATGTAAGCAGTGTGTATGCAGTATATATTTAGTGTGTGTATGTAAGCAGTGTGAGTATGCAGTATATATTTAATGTGTGTATGTAAGCAGTGTATATGCAGTATGTATGTATGTAGTGTCTATGCAGCATGTGTGTATATGCTTGAAGGCCTTTTTAAAGTAGTGTTGCAACATTTTTGCATGAATTTTAAGATAAACTGGTTTGTGTTTAAAAATTCACACTTTATCACTATTGCTGAGAGTGCCTACCAAGTAATGTCTAGAGTATTCTATGAACAAGTAAGTTTACATTACTTTCCTTAACTAGAAAATGTCTGTGTGATGTGTGTGTTTTTTTATGTCAATGTATCAGAATCATGCTTTTTTATGGGGGCCCTTCTTGGATTCTTGCACCGGGGCCCTGAGGTTTCTAGTTACGCCTCTGTCTATCTTGATAGAGATATATCTATCTATCTAACAATCTTTCTATCTATCTATCTATCTATCTAAACACAGACACACACAAATTCAAATAGGCACACAGTGACACACAAACCAGACAAACGTATGCATTCAGAAATCTAGGCACACACATACACTTTCACTAGCTATAAGCCTTATAGAACAGAAGCTTACAAGTAGCAAACAGAGAAGGTGATAGTTATGTGTTATAAAAGTAAAAATCTCACTTAACATATGTTACATATCAAGGTCATTCCCTGCCTTGAAATTTATAACATCTATGAAATCCACTCTGTCATTATTGCAGGCCTGGTGCACTTAATGTGCTTGATCGTGTTTCAGGAATTCTTCTATATTTTGATAGTTTGTGCTACTGGGAAATTGAATGTCATCCTGAGAGCCCCTGTGTGAGAAATAATAGGCATGTAAATTGTGTTACATTTTATTAAGACATTGTAGGCTAGATTACAAGTGGAGTGCTAAATTAACCAGCCATTACAAGTGGCTGGTTATTGCTACCGTAAGCTTGCTGTAGCAATTAGCCATCAGAAAATTAACCATAGATACAATCTCTGGTTAATTTTCTATAAGTGCCCCAAATGCCCTCAAAATAGAGGGCATTATACTTTTTAATAAATAAAAAAAAAAGTTGCATTCTTTTTAAATAAAACTCAACTGCACTAGGCAGTTTCCGGGGTCTAAAGTTGGTGGGAGTGAGGTGTTAGAAAAAAACGGAACTGAAAAGTGCCTTTACATTGCAGTCTATGGGAACTGTGTGTTCCCAGTAAATATAAATGTATATGCTTATATACATATATATTTATGTGTTTATATGTGTATATATATATATCAGCATATACATTTATATTTACAAATGCTGCAATCGCTGCGCTACTTATCCCTTTTGCAGCGCTCAGGCTCTGATGCTGTCTCTGATTGCATCAGAATGAATCTCCCATTGGAGCCTATGGAAAGGCACTCTTGTGCGCTGGTATTACACAGTGGAGTGCAAATATCCCTGTATTGAAAGCGAAATTTAGCGCTCTACTTGTAATCTGGCCCTGTATGTTTAATAACTAATAACACTTACAGTAACACTTATGATTTAAAGAAAATTAAAAATGTAATATAGTTTTCTTTTATACGTTAAAGACTTACTAAGGTACAGTCCGTGTTTCCCTGAATGGCATAGGAAACATAGTTATTGGTAATTAAGATCGCCATCTTTCTTAGAAAAAAAATAGATAAATACTGGTTATGCTCATTACCATACATTTGCACAAATACTTATACTGCATAATCTAGAAAATAAAGCTGTATTTTTAAACTTTTAAAAGATAATGTGTTTATAATTTAATTCTAAAACACTCAAAGGACCAGTAAACTTGATATTTCAACAAAAGATGTTTCATTATTGCAAGTGAAACATTAATGCAGTATACAGTCATCATTTATTTTGCTGCCTTTTGCTGTAAAAATACATCTAAAAAATATGCTTGTTTCACTTCTCTTAGGGAGGTTTGGGTTAATACTTTTAAGAAATTTATGTAAGCTTTTGTTTACTTCACCCCCCTAGGATTCTCAGCAGTCACATGTTTGTAAATGGGGGTTATCAGTTTTACATCAACAATCATAAGAGGAGAATCTTTCTTTGCAATAGTAACTAAGTTGAATCAGTGCTAAACCACCTTCATGGAAGCGATAAGGGCAGGCTTCCCCAGTCTATCTCAACTGCACATGTGCAAACTGACGGCTAGATTACGAGTCTTACGTTAGCCTTAAAAAGCAGAGTTGAGAGGTCCCAACGCTGCTTTTTAACGCCCGCTGGTATTACGAGTCTGGCAGGTACAGGTGTACCGCTCAGTTTTCTTCCGCGACTCGAGCTCACCGCAAATCCCCTTACATAAATGGCATATCCTATCTTTTCAATGGGACTTGCCTAACGCCGGTATTACGAGTCTTGGAAGAAGTGAGCGGTAGACCCTCTCCTGTCAAGACTCCTATCGTATTTAAAAGTCAGTAGTTAAGAGTTTTATGGGCTGACGCCGTAACATAAAACTCTTAACTAAAGTGCTAAAAAGTACACTAACACCCATAAACTACCTATTAACCCCTAAACCGAGGCCTCCCGCACATCGGAAACACTTAAATAAAGTTTTTAACCCCAATCTGCTGACCGGACATCGCTGCCACTTTAATAAATATATTAACCCCTAAACCGCTGCACTCCCACCTCGCAAACACTTGTTAAATTTTATTAACCCCTAATCTGCCGTCACTAACATCGCCGCCACCTACCTACATTTATTAAGCCCTAATCTGCCGCCCCCAACGTCGCTGCTACTATATTAAATTTATTAACCCCTAAACCTAAGTCTAACCCTAAGTCTAACCCCCCTAACTTAAATATAATTTAAATAAAACAAAATAAAATTACTATCATTAACTAAATTATTCCTATTTAAAACGAAATACTTACCTATAAAATAAACCCTAAGATAGCTACAATATAACTAATAGTTACATTGTAGCTAGCTTAGGTTTTATTTATATTTTACAGGCAAGTTTGTATTTATTTTAACTAGGTAGAATAGTTATTAAATAGTTATTAACTATTTAATAACTTCCTAGTTAAAATAAATACAAATATACCTGTAAAATAATTCCTAACCTAAGTTACAATTACACCTAACACTACACTATCATTAAATAAATTAACTAAATTACCTACAATTAATTACAATTAAATTAAATAAACTAAAGTACGAAAAAAACAAACACTAAATTACAGAAAAAAATAAAATAATTACATTTTTGAATTATTGAATTCTTTACTTTATATAATCATCTGATCCTTAAAGGGACATGAAACCCCCAAATTTTCTTTCATTAATCAAATAGAGCATACAAATTTAAACAACTTTTCAATTTACTTCTATTATTTAATTAGCTTCCTTCTCTTGCTATCCTTTGCTGAAAGGTTTAGCTAGGAAAGATCAGGAGCAGAAAAGAACCTAGGTTCTCACAGCTGATTGGTCGGTGCATATGTATATATATATATACCGATTTTCATTGGCTCACCCATGTGTTCAGTTAGAAACCAGTAGTGCATTGCTGCTGCTTCAATCAACGATACCAAGAGAATGAAACTGATTAGATAATAGAAGTAAATTAGAAAGTTGTTTGAAAATGTATTCTCTATCTGAATCAGGAAAGAAAATGTTTGGGTTTCATGTCCCTTTAAATATACTGGAAATGTCTGTAAAATATCAGCTTGGGTCAACCCTTTTGGAGACTACTGTCATTTGGAAAAGCCAACTTTTAGGCTGGAATAATTCAGCTGATATATTTGCTTATTAGGCATGCGCATACATTCTGTACTATCTGTGTGTTACACTTAGGGGTGCCACCTCAGCCATGTTTTTCTGGCAGTTATAAATTACACATGATGCAGGGTGAGCAGGGAGGAACATGCATTGTGTCTCTGGACAGCGCATAGTGCTGCTGGACAACACTATTAATGTTCTTCCCTGGACCATGTGTAACTCATAACTGTCCAGGAAAACGTGGCCGAGGTGGAAACTCTAGCTGCACTTTTACGCCAATAAAACTGCTGCCTGCAACCATATTCAACCATATTCAACCATATTCAACATGCCAAATGACACATTTATATGAACATGCCTATACAAACTGGCTATTTCAAAAAATGATCTAATTTTACCAGAGTTTCACTGATATTTTTTTTCTTACATTTCCAAAGGAAGTCATTCAAAAGTTAATCTGTTTGGTTGTGTTTTTTATGTTGGAATAATGCAAAATAATTAAATAAATAAATTTAAAATAAATTTAAAAAATACCAGGTTAATTTTGAACTGATGTCACTGCTATTTAAAAGATTATTTTTTTAAGCCAGACTTGCTATTGTTAATCAGAACTGGCTGTTAATTGTAGTGCTTATACATTATGGGCTAGATTACAACTAGAGCGCTAATTTAATGTGTGCACGTAAAGGGGCAAATTTGCCTGATTACAGGCGCACATTAAATAACCAGCCATTACAAGTGGCTGGTTAAAGGCTGTGACACACTGCAAGTGCTGCGGCGCGAGGCGAAGCAGCTGCTTCGCTCCGCGTCACATCGCTTCTGAAGATCAAATATTTCATCTCTGCTGCACCAGGTCGCGTAGCTGAGCGATCAGAGTGCTCAGAGATGAAAAGACAGGACACACTGAGCGCACACAGCCACATGTACACGCTGCGCGCCGCTCCGCTTTCAGTGTGTCACAGCCTTAAAGCTTGAGGTAGCACTTTGCACTAAGCAAAATTAACCAGAGGTCAGACCTCTGCTTGATTAAAAAAAATCCCCCAATTGCAACCCCAAATAAAGTGGACAGCTCCTTTATTTAAGTAAAAAATATGAGCATATTTTTTTTTTTTAAATAACTGCACAAAGCAGTTATAAGGGGTTAAAGTGAGGATTAAAAGTCCCTTTACATAGATCCTATAAATATATATGGATATGCTTATATACATATATATCTATGTGATAATATGAGTTTATACACATATAAACACATAAATATATACTGTATGTATATATATATATATATATATTTTAAATATGCTGCCCAATGCTTTGCGACTTACCTCCTGCGCTGCACTAGGTTATTTGTCGTGTCTATCAGCATCAGAACAAGGCTCCCATTGGAGCCTATGGAAGCACGCTCTTGTGAGCGCAATGTTTCTGTGCAATGCATTCGCATTGCACTTTACTTGTAACACCAGCGCATACTTGCGTGCACCGGTATTACTGAGTGGAGTGCACATATTGCGATCGCAAAAGCGCAATTTTGCGCTCCACTTGTAATCTAGCGCAATATCTGCTGATTTTTTTTATTTATTTATTTTAAAGGGAAATATTTTAAAGTATATCCAGTCATCATGTCACTGGTTTCTTGCAATTGAACACAAAACTGTATATTCATATAGCAAATAAGTAAGTGATCAGAACCATCTCTGAAGATGTTTATTTTATTTTACAAATGCTGCTAAAATATTGCAGCTTGACACAAAGTCAATCATTAGGCAGCATTGTCTACATTGAATATGGAGCCATATCTACAACGTACCTGTATGAACTGTCATATAGCAGTCTCCTCCAACCACCAAATAATATAATTAAGTGCTGCTGTTCACTGTTGGCTGCAACAATTACACAGCAACCTCATCAATTTAGTAAAATATAGATGTTATTAATTCTTCACATTGCCCACAATGATCCATTTTACCTGCTGAAGTGAATTAAATTGTTTACCAAAAGATCCTTGACTATATTATGCTATTTGATATAGCTGCTTTTGCCCTAAATTCTAGCACCTTTACTGAACATTTCCTTACTACAGTGTTGGCAATAAAAAAGATATGTAAATAAGAGGCAGCCCAGCCCACTTGAAAATTAGCTACTGCAGCTGCTTTGAATGCAAAGAACACTTAGCAACTGCTGGCCTGATTGTACCTTTCAACACATCTAATGAATACTCTTCCTTTTGTGGCTGAAATGAAAAGTAAATTAGGTTTAAGTGTAATGCATTGTTGTCTGAGACTTCTGTAACCTACAGAGTAAATAACTTTTATTTACACATCTGCTGACAACTTTCAGTCTGCTAAGCAATTTTATTACATCATCTACCATATTCAACCAACTCTGCTTCCAAAGTGGCTGCCTATGGGAATTACAGAACTAGCCAGTGGACATTTTAATAGAAATTCCTCAATAATTTCGGTGACACTTAGAAAATCACATACCCTTTACAATATTTATTTGTTGATTATTGTTTCACTAAATATACCATTTAAAACTATATTAAAAAGAGACCAAATAACCTAAAGGTTGACATTAATAATATGTTTTACTTTGCCCTTTAAAGGGATGGAAAAGTCAAAATTAAACTTGTATGATTCAGATAGAGCATTTCATTTTAAGACACTTTTAAATTCACTTCAATTTTCAAATGTGCTTTGCTCTCTTAGTAGTCCTTGTTGGAAAAAAAATACACACATTTCCTACACTAGTGGGAGCCAATCAGGTGCCTGCACACATTTACCTCTTGTGATTGGCTAACTAGATGTGTTCAGCTAGCTGCCAGTAGCACAATGCTGTTCCTTCAGCAAAACATTACGAGAGAATTAAGCAAATTGGATAATAGAAGTAAATTGGAAAGTTGTTTAAAATTGTATATTCTATCTAAATCATGAAATATTTTTTTTTGGGGCTTCCTGTCCATTTAAGGACCATAAGAATGTGCACATCAAAGATATTTTTTGGTAATTAACATGCTGTTATGTTACAGCCATAGTTTATGGTTCTGTTGGTTAGCATACAAGAAATTAGGGAGACGCTATTACCTTGTCTGTGTGCACTGTTAAGGGCATAGCCCATCACACTATAATTTTGTTAGCTAAATAACCATTGTTTTGCAGTTCGGTATCAGACTGACCCTGCTGACACCAATTTAGGATATATGTGGGTTAGGCTTGTGAAGTCATCAACGTTGCACTTTCAGTTCTCACAATGGAGAACACAGTTTTCAAATTTAAATTATAGGAAAAGGGTGCAAAATAAAAAAAGTATATTGAAATTGTTTTAACATCACATAATTAAACATATTAAACTGCAATCTAAAAGTGTTTATTGTCCTTATAAAGCCCAGAATTGTCTGGCATATATAAAGATCCAGATGATCCCTAATTGTTGATGGAACAATATATTCAGGCAAGTGTCTGATGAGAGTTCAGTGTAGTCAAGGCAGCTAAGAAAAAAGTGGCCATTTAATTCCCTTGTACCTCTTTTAGAGCTCCCAGTCATCATTAAAGGGATAAGAAACCCAAATGTATCTCATGTGTCAGATATAACATGCAATTTTAAACAACTTTCCAATTTACTTCTATTATTAATTTAGCTTTGTTGAAGGAGCAAAAAAATGCACTACTGAAGCTAGCTTAACATATCTGTAAGCCAATGACAAGAGCCATATTTGTGCAGCAACCAATCAGCAACTAGCTCCCAGTAGTATATTGATGCTCTTGAGTTGTATTCTGTTCAACAAATGATAGCAAGAGAACAAAGCAAATTAGATAATAAATGTAAACTAGAAATTTGTTTTAAATTACAAGCTCTATGTTAATAATGACATAATAATTTTGTATGTTGTATACCTTTAATATAATTCCTTACATGAACAGTAAGTGAACAAAATCATATCACTCTTGAAATTATCATATATTCTTCTATAATTAAAACAATATATAATATACACAAGAGATTTCAATTGATCCCATACTGTACTTGATCCACTGTACATACAGCACCTATATAGCAAATGTCAGCTGATCATCACACATTACATTCTACCCATGATGAACTGAAAACAAGTGTTACACTTGATATTAGCAGACTTTCAAGATCAATGTAGTTTTCTCCACTGACACCACATTCTCCTATTCTGTCTCACCTCGTTTTCCTCTGCTACTTATAAGTATTCCTTCCACTTGATTAATCTATTATTCTGTGATCTACTACATTTGACTTTTTGGTCATCATTCTTTCTTCTAGTTTCTGTTTCACAGTCATCTCTCTCCCTATTGAATCTTCCTGCTTTAGTTTACTTTTATAAGAATATACTCATCCTTCCCTGTAATTGTCTGCAGCTCCTTTCTCACATCACTTTCTGTCCCCATATTAAAGTCCCTTTCACTGCACTTGAGCTACCTTCTTCTTTACTGCATATAATAAAGTTGCTGCAGCTGGCTGAATAAGCTTTTTTTTTAAGCGTTGTGATTGCACATTGAGGAGCAGGCTTTGATGTGTGCTGGACGTCTCGTTTCCTGACAGGAATGCAGTGCTTTAGGTGGATCACACCAGAGGTTGGGTACTTTCTCTAATCACTCCTATTATCAGCCAGAGTTAGTAGGACGGCGCCAGCATAGCTTACCCCATTAGCACTCACATTGGGAAAACGTTCTTTTGCATGAGTACTCTGAATATAAAAATACTTTAACCTCAAAACTACTTTATTTCTGGAGTTTGTAAATTTAAGAATTGACATGTGGTGATTTGAAATGTTAACTCACTCTGCCCCAAAATACTACCCAACAAATTGCCTAGTAATGGTGGTTGCCCTTTATGCATTGTTGTTAATGGCTAAAGGAATATTAGCTTTCCTGTGTTGATTACAGTAAAAAAAAATATATAGTAATAAATAAATAAATAAAAAGAGGGTCTTTGCTACACTTTTTTTTTCAGAGGCTTGTACATGTAAAAAATGTTTTACAGTGCAAATGTTAAATTGACTCAGTGGTTTTAGCATTTCTGTATTCTGAACTATGTGCCAAGTAACCCAGGTCCCTTTATAAGGGATTTTGCTATAGAAACAAAGTTACAACCTTTGGAACACATATACTGTACATTAAAATAGCACATATGTATTAACCACATTGTATTTATATTGTACAAGTAATGTTTTATATTTTGTCACTGTATTTCTAACAGAAAATATATTCTTTGAGTATGTAGGTATCAAATAACCTTTCTTTACAAGCTAAGTATAACCAATATTTACTTTACTGGATGGTTGCATGATGAAGCAAAGATTAGAGGTACCTACCCATCTCACACATTCTCTGCCATTTCTCATTTGCAACACGGAGAACCCATTTTGGTATGACTCTAATATATCTGTTTATGGACTTTTTTTTTAATAATAATAATAATAATAATAAAAATAATAATAAAAATAATAATAATAATAATTATATATATATATATATATATATATATATATATATATATATATATATATATACATACTGCATATGTATTTAAATAAGGAAATTACTGAACGCTTAGGATATAAATGTTATATTAGACTATATTTAGTCTCTGGGCGTATATAGTGTGTATCAATATACTAACATCCCACATTCATTTTTTTCTCAATATAAGTACTTACTGTGATCCATCTGTTTTTCCATCTCTAATGTCTTCTTATTTATATAGATCATTTGTTTGCTTGCAGCTTTTATTTCCACCAGATTTTTTGTACTGATGTTTTCAGAAGCATCTCAGATCCATTAATGTTTAAATATATCAAAGTTCATGCTCCATTATAATAGTTAGTTTAATATTACAGATGGCTATACCACTGAAATCTACACATTTATAGAGTAGCTCCCAATTCCAACACACTTGAGCTGCTGTGCAAACAAATTTTGTGGAAATGTCAGTGATTTTGACATTATTTTTAAGGAATTCCAATCAATTTGTGTAGCTGCTGCATTAATTTGAAAACTTGCACAAATTATTTTACATCACACACACACACAATATATATATATTAGCGCTGCGGAATCTGTTGGCGCTCTACAAATAACCGATAATAATAATAATATATATATATAGTATATCTTTTTTAATAAAAAAAGATACATAAACAGACATATTGGAGTCTATAGTTACTGTACCAAAATGGGTACTCTGTGTTGCCCATATTTACATATATTTAAGATTAGATAAACACACACACTATAAAGATCATGATTTCAGACCTTCACAGAAGGAAGCAATATCCAACCAATAGATAACTACTGCATCATCATATGTGAGAAAAAGAGGGACAGACTGGTTGCAGGTGCCAAAATAAGTTAGTGTTTAAAGGGACACGGAACTCAAAATGTTTCTTTTGTGATTCAGATAGAGCATGCAATTTTAAGCAACTTTTTAATTTACTCCTATTAGCAATTTTTCTTTGTTCCTTTGCTATCTTTATTTAAAGGCATCTAAGCTAAGGAGCCAGACAATTTTTGGCTCAGACACTGGACAGCACTTGTTTATTGTTGGGGAAATTTATCCACCAATCAGCAATAACAACCCAGGTTGTTCACCAAAAATGGGCCAGCATCTAAACTTAGATTCTTGCTTTTCAAATAAAGATACCAAGAGAATGAAGAAAATTTGATAATAGGAGTAAATTAGAGAGTTGCTTAAAATTGCATGCTCTATCTGAATCACAAAAGAAAAATTTGGGTTCAGTGTCCCTATAAGTATTTAACTACATTTTACAAATATTACACAAGCATAAACACACATGCTGTGCACAATCCAGATTATACAAAAAACACAAACATTTAAATCATATATATAAATCATATACATATTAAGGAGGGTAAGAAGGGGAGAGATAGGGGGAGTTAGGGAAGACAGAAGAGGAGTAACACAGAATGAAAGAGGAAGAGAGTGTGACAGAGGCACAGGGCACCATAAGGTTAGAGAAAGAGGAAATAAGATAGGGGAGGGTGAGTGAGTGTATGAGACATTGATAAGAGAGTGTAGTTTTTTTTTTAAAGGGACACTCAGGTTAAATTAAATTTTCATGATTCAGATACAGCATGTAATTTTAAATAACTTTCCAATTTACTTCCATTAAAAAAAATGTGCACAGTCTTTTATATTTACACTTTTTGAGTCACCAGATCCTACTGAGCATGTGCAAGAATTCACAGACTATACGTATATGCATTTGTGATTGGCTGATTGGTATCACATGGTACAGGGGGAGTGGAAATATACATAACTTTGAAATTTGTTAGAAAAAAAAAATCTACTACTCTTTTGAAATTCAGAGTAAGTGCTATTGTATTGTCTTGTTATCTTGCATTTGTTGATTATGCAAATCTATTGTGTTGACTGGTCCTTTAAATATAGTGTACTCTTATTGATTGAGTTAATACATTTGATTTATCTGACACTTTAATATATATATATATATATATATATATATATATATACAGTATATATGTATTATATATTTAATATAGTGTACTCTTATTGAGTTAATACATTTGATTTATCTGACACTTTAATATATATATATATATATATATATATATATATACAGTATATATGTATTATATATTTAATATATTTACTTAAATATTTAATATATTTACTTCTACTGTATATTAATATATTTAATATGTTTACTTCATACTGTGCCATAAATTAAATATTAGAATTCAAAAATTTGCAGAAAGTTGTTTTTTGTATTAAAATGACATGAAACCCCATTTTTTTTCTTTCATAATTCAGATAGAGATTACATTTTTAAACATTTTTCCAATTTACTACTATTGTCTAGTTTGCTTCATTCTCTTGGTATCCTTTGTTGAAGAAGCAGCAATGCACTACTGGAGGCTAGCTGAACACATTGAGTAAATCAATAACATAAGGCAGCTCCTGAGCCTACCTAGATATCCGTTTTCAACAAAGGTTACAAAGAGAACAAAACAAATTAGATCATAGAAGTAAATTAGAAAGTTGTTGCAAATCACACCCCTCTCCCTGAATTATGAATGAAAAAAAAAATGGGTTTCATGTCCCTTTAAGCTAGATTGTGTCAATGAACATGATTTATATGAAGAATGTTGAACCAAACTATCAAATTGTAAAAAATAATTGTGACAACTGTATAAATTGTCAACAAATTCTCCACTTTGCATTAAGAATTAAAAGTATTTCACCAATTTTGTTAAATGAGACTCAGTTAGTATGTTTTTAATATATATGTATTAGACCACTTAACCTTTTCTTCACAGCAGCTTTACAGGAGAATGCTGGGGCAGCAGGCAATGAGCTCATGCAAATGTGAGGTTGGGTGATGCAACATGGCAACAACAGAAAGCACAAAAAATATCAAGAATGGCTGAAAAAGAAGATTTGTGTTTCGGAATAGCCAAGTCAGAATCCTGACCATGACCCAATTGAGATGCTGTGGCATGACCTGAAGAGAGCTGTACAATCAAGGCAACCCAGAAATATTAACCGCAAATAAGCTGGAATTCCACAGCGTATTTGTGGCGAGGCTGATTTGCCATAGTTATCAAGCCCTACAGCCCAGCAAAAGTAGAATTTAGTGACGTAACATACGATCCGCCGGACTCAGTCCGACACAGATCGATGGTTACGTCACTACAGATGTTCCGAACGCAAGTTCGGCACAATTTGACTATTTTTGGTAGTTATCAAATACCTACCAGATACGCTCGCCACTATTCCGGGCCAGCGTACCTGGTTTTCAATCAGACGCCCTGGAGGCGGCGAATGCCATAGGAATCAATGGGAGTCTGACAGCAGCGCAAGCTCATGTTCGCTGCTGCCCAATATCTCATTGATTTCTATGGGAACGTCTGCACCTAACACCCTAACATGTACCTCGAGTCTAAACACCCCTAATCTGCCCCCCCTACTTTATACTTATTATTAACCCCTAAACCGCCGCTCCCGGACCTCGCCGCCACCTACATTACATTTATTAACCCCTATCCTGCCCCCCCTACACCGCCGCCACCTACAGTACATTGATTAACCCCTAATCTGCCCTCCCTACACCACTGCCAATATATTAAATTAATTAACCCCTAAACCTAAGTCTAACCCTAACCCTAACACCCCCTAACTTAAATATTTCTTAAATTAATCTAAATTAATATTCCTATAATTAAATAATTTATTCCTATTTAAAACTAAATACTTACCTATAAAATAAACCCTAAGATAGCTACAATATAATTAATAATTACATTATAGCTATTTTAGGGTTTATTTTTATTTTACAGGCAACTTTGTATTTATTTTAACTAGGTACAATAGCTATTAAATAGTTATTAACTATTTAATAGCTACCTAGCTAAAATAACTACAAAATTACCTGTAAAATAAATCCTAACCTAAGTTACATATACACCTAACACTACACTATCAATAAATTAATTAAATAAATTAACTACAATTATCTATAATAAAATACAATTAAATAAACTAAACTATATTACAACCCCCCACTAAATTACAAAAAATAAAAAAATATTACAAGAAGTTAAATCTAATTACACCTAATCTAAGCCCCCTAATAAAATAAAAAAGCCCCCCAAAATAATAAAATTCCCTATCCTAAACTAAATTACAAATAGTAGTAATCAGCTCTTTTACCAGCCCTTAAAAGGGCCTTTTGTGGGGCATTGCCCCAAAGTAATCAGCTCTTTTACCTGTAAAAAAAAAAAATACAATACCCCCCCCAACATTATACAACCCACACACCCCTACTCTAAAACCCACCTGATCCCCCCTTAAAAAACCTAACACTACCTCATTGAAGATCACCCTACCTTGAGCCGTGTTCACCCAGCTGGGCACCACTGGTCATCCGATGCGGCAGAAGAGGGCATCCGGACCGGCAGAAGTCTTCTTCCGATCGGGGAAGAAGAGGTCCTCCATCCGGCAGAAATCTTCATCCAAGCGGCATCTTTTATCTTCATCCTTGCGGCGATGAGCGGCTCCATCTTGAAGACCTCCGGCGCGGAACATCCTCCTTGGCCGACGACTACCCGAAGAATGACTGGTCCTTTAAATGATGTCATCCAAGATGGCGTCCCTCGAATTCCGATTGGCTGATAGGATTCTATCAGCTAATCGGAATTAAGGTAGGAAAAATCCTATTGGCTGATGTAATCAGCCAATCGGATTAAAGTTCAATACGATTGGCTGATTGGATCAGCCAATAGAATTGACCTTGCATTCTATTGGCTGATCCAATTTTATTATTTTGGTGGGCTTTTTTATTTTGTTAGGGGGCTTAGATTAGGTGTAATTAGATTAAACTTCTTGTAATATTTTTTAATTTTTTGTAATTTAGTGTTTGTTTTTTTTGTAATATAGTTTAGTTTATTTAATTGTATTTTATTATAGATAATTGCAGTTAATTTATTTAATTAATTTATTGATAGTGTAGTGTTAGGTGTATTTGTAACTTAGGTTAGGATTTATTTTACAGGTAATTTTGTAGTTATTTTAGCTAGGTAGCTATTAAATAGTTAATAACTAATAGCTATTGTACCTAGTTAAAATAAATACAAAGTTGCCTGCAAAATAAAAATAAACCCTTAAATAGCTATAATGTAATTATTAATTATATTGTAGCTATCTTAGGGTTTATTTTATAGGTAAGTATTTAGTTTTAAATAGGAATAATTTATTTAATTATAGGAATATTTTTTTAGATTAATTTAAATAATATTTAAGTTAGGGGGGTGTTAGGGTTAGGGCTAGACTTAGGTTTTGGGGTTAATTCATTTAATATATTGGCGGTGGTGTAGGGGGGGTAGAATAGGGGTTAATCAATGTACTGTAGGTGGCGGCGGTGTAGGGGGGGCAGGATAGGGGTTAATAAATGTAATGTAGGTGGCAGCGGGGTCCGGGAGCAGCGGTTTAGGGGTTAATAAGTATAAAGTAGGTGGCGGCGGTGTAGGGGGGCAGTTTAGGGGTTAATAGGTATAATGTAGGTGGCGGCGGGGTCCGGGAGCAGCAGTTTAGGGGTTAATATATTTATTATAGTTGCGGCGGGGTTCAGGAGCGGCGGTTTAGGGGGTAATAACTTTATTTAGGTGCGGGGGGCTCCGGGAGCAGCGGTTTAGGTGGTAAAACAGTATAGTTTATTGTGGGTGCTTAGTGACAGGCTAGCAAGAAAGCTGCGGAGAAGCCGATGAGCAGCGAGATCGATGACTGTCAGTTAACAACAGTCCACTGCTCATCGCACCGTACTTGGTGCGCAGCTTCTTGACAGCTTTCTTGATAACTTTATTCAGGTCCGTATTCAGGTCCGCGGCGGCGATGGTAGGCGAGCTTAGGTGAGCGTATCTGGCCGGCGAATGCAGCTAAGTAGACGGGTTGATACATAGAGGCCAAAGTCTTCAATAAAAAATTGAAAATTAGAACAGTTTTTCTGTTATAGAAAAACACAATCTGACTAATCTAATAAATGTGATATAGATGAAGATGGGACCCCATTTCATGAGCAATCTATGCAAAAAAACAGGCACTGTCACTTTAAATCTGTTATTGTCTACTGTCAGGTGGTTCTGTCCTAGGGATACAAGTTTCTAGATGTGCATATTTCAGGTGATGTAATGTAGGGTCTGATAGCTTTCTTGGCAGCAAGTAATTACTATTGAAATGGTGATCGCTAGTATTTCCCTGTATTTTATACATAGCTATTCAAAATTAATCATATTTTCAAGTCCTATTGAAATCTGCATGACATATGTGAATCTGCTTATTTAAGAGAGACCATTTTCTACTTGGGTCTGTCCATAATTAGGGTAATTGTCATGATTGGACTTATTTTCAGGGGTCTAGTAAATCTAAAAGTACCCTTTTCACCCGATATAATATAAATATGTAATGAGACCTGATATTTTAAACAGAAAAGGGGGCTTCCTTTCTCTATAACTTATTGTCACGGTTACAATGGTCCCCTGGAGGAAAGAGCATTTTTACAATCACTTCAATGATCAAATTTACTTTGTTTTCTTGGTATCTTTTGATAAAAAGCATATGTGCATATGCTCAGCAGCAGTAGTTCACTACTGCGAACATGCTGGTGATTTGTGGATTTACATATTTGTCTCTTGTTATTGGCTTATTGGTTTTTATCTATGTGTTAAAATCTTTAGGGAATATTATAACTTTGTCATAATAATGATTACAAATGTACATTAATGTATTGAACCATTACAGTTGTGCTCTACATTTGAGACATGGGGCCCCATCCGATATGCAGCGTCGCCCGCAAAAGCCGGCAACGCCGTTTTTTGCGCGGGTTTGGTATCCTATATACAGCGCCACATATAAATACAGCACGTATATTTCACCCATCGGACGTAGTTTTTCCCCCCATAGACTAACATATAAAACCCGCGCAATTTGGTATTCAATATCCAGTGCAGGGCCTTACGTGGCGAAAATGGAGGAAACTTACTCTATTTTCACCTCGCCATAAAAAGCATCCGTAGCAGGCCTTGTGCTGAGTATGGGAGCACCGTAACTCCCTAAAATGCCTACAAAAAAAAGCTAACACCTAACGCATGCGCAATGTCTATCTACCTGTCAACCACAATCCCCCACCGCAATAACTAATAAAGTGTTTAACCCCTATACCGCCACTCCCGGACCCCGACGCCACTAAATAAAGTGTTTAACCTCTAAACCGCCGCTCCCGGACCCCGCCACCACTAAATAAACTGTTTAACCTCTAAACCACCGCTCCCGGACCCCGCTGCCACCTACATTAAATTTATTACCCCGTAATCTGACCCCCCTACACCGCCGCCACCTACATTAAATTTAATACCCCCTAATCTGACCCCCCTACACCGCCGCCACCTTCATTAAATATATTAACCCCTAATCTGACCCCCTACACCGCCGCCACCTACATTAAATATATTACCCCCTAAACCTAACCCTAACACCCCCCTAACTTAATTATTATTTAAATAAATCTAAATAATATTTAAATTATTAACTAAATAATTCATATTTAAAACTAAATACTTACCTATAAAATAAACCCTAAGATAGCTACAATATAATTAATAATTACATTGTAGCTATTTTAGGATTTATATTTATTTTACAGGTAACTTTGTATTCAGTTTAACTAGGTACAATAGCTATTAAATAGTTAATAACTATTTAATAGCTACCTAGTTAAAATAATTACAAAATTACCTGTAAAATAAATCCTAACCTAAGTTACAAATACACCTAACACTACACTATCAATAAATTAATTAAATAAATTAACTACAATTATCTAATATAAAATACAATTAAATAAACTAAACTATATTACAAAAAGAACAAACACAAAATTACAAAAAATAAAAAAATGTTACAAGAAGTTTAATCTAATTGCACCTAATCTAAGCCCCCTAATAAAATAAAAAAGCCCCCCAAAATAATAAAATTCCCTACCCTAAACTAAATTACAAATAGCCCTTAAAAGGGCCTTTTGCGGGGCATTGCCCCAAAGTAACCAGCTCTTTTACCAGCCCTTAAAAGGGCTTTTTGCGGGGCATTGCCCCAAAGTAATCAGCTCTTTTACTTGTAAAAAAAAAGAAATACAATACCCCCCCAACATTACAACCCACCACCCACACACCCCTACTCTACACTACCCCATTGAAGATCACCCTACCTTGAGCTGTCTTCACCCAGCCGAGCCGAACTCTTCATCCGATCCGGGCACAAGTGGTCCTCCAGCCGGGCAGAAGTCTTCATCCGATCGGGGCAGAAGAGGTCCTCCATCCAGCCGAAGTCTTCATCCAAGCGGCATCTTCTATCTTCATCCTTCCGGCGATGAGCGGCTCCATCTTGAAAACCTCCGGCGTGGAACATCCATCTCTGCCAATGACTACCCCACGAATGACTGGTCCTTTAAATGACATCATCCAAGATGGCATCCCTCGAATTCCGATTGGATGATAGGATTCTATCAGCCAATCGGAATTAAGGTAGGAAAAATCTGATTGGTTGATTTAATCAGCCAATCGGATTGAAGTTCCCAACCTCAAAAAACCCTCCATTGACCCTAATTCTCCTACAAACTACCATCCCATATCACTACTTCCACTAACAAAAAAAATCCTGGAAAAACTAGTTTATGACTAGGTTCCAACAAAGGAATTACACTAACCTAATAATTGCCCTCATCTAACTCTGTACCAACTTTCTCACCTTTTTCAGCCCTCACCTTCTGTTTCTCACCCGCCTACCCTACCCTAGAGATTGTAAAGTTCCCAAGAAATAGGGCCCTCAAATCCTCCTGTATTTGTTTGAGAAATTGTGTCTTCTCTTACAATTATGGTATCATTGTTGTAGTCATATCATTTGTACCCATGGACATCGCTGTGGAATTTGTTGACGCTATATAAATAAAGTATTGTAATAATAATAAATAATGACATTGACTTTGCCCCTGGGTTCCCTCTCTGTGGCACAAAAAGAGCTGAACGAGTATGGTATGGTCTCCAACCTCTTGGTGAACATGATGAAATCTAAAATATTACCTATAAATCTTTTGCCTCCAGTATTGGATGAATCATCATAATCCTCTCCATTTACAATATTCTCTCCTCATTAACATACTTAGGAATTCTAATAGCCTCAGACAAATATTCTCTTTTCATGGTCAACTATGAAAAGCGTCTAATGTCATTTCGACAACTGGTTAAAGCATTGTCAACAAAGAAACCTTCCTGGTTAGGCAGATTGTCTGATACTAAAATGACATTTTTGCCTAAGGCTTTTTACCTCTTTAAATCATTACTGATACCCTTGAAAGCTGGGTATATTAATAAGTTGCAAAGTGTTATAAATAATTTTGTATGAAAAGGCAAATCCCCAAATGTTGCCATTGTACCTCTCTAAAGATTCAGGTGGTCTATGGGTATGGCAAATTTATCCTCATCCAGAAGAGCAGCCTTCCACCAGCAAATAATAGAGTGGTGTATGAGAGGAGACAAATAATGGACATATCTTGAACAAAGTATGACTCTGAACCCTCAGTTAGGTAGCTCTTGTTGGCTTCCAGAATTTAAGAAACATATGGTTTTGGTAACCCCTCCTATAAAAAGAGAAACAATGTGTGTGTGAGGTAAACCCTGAAAATACACACTAACATTTTCTATCCCCTCGTGGGGCTCGCCCTTAACACCTGTCCTGAACAATCCTGAGTTTAAAGCTGGTATACGCTATACTTCCACAAATATTCCAGACATACTTGCTTTAGTTACAGTTTACACTGTTGTTGAGAACAATAAGTTGAAATTTAAATCAATAATAGTTATGTAAGGAAAAGGATTCTTCAGCTCATGGTTTAGAATGTACCAACTCAATCACGTTATTAGCTTGGAAAAAATCAGTATTTTTGTCAGACCAATGACACGATTAAAATGAATGTGTTACTCTACTCCCTAGCTAAACACACACTCTCAATTAAAGGGACAGTCAAGTCCACAATAAACTTTCATGATTCAGATAGGGCATGCAATTTTAAACAACTTTCCAATTTACTTTTATCACCAATTTTGCTTTGTTCTCTGGGTATTCTTAGTTAAAAGCTAAACCTAGGAAGGCTCATATGATAATTTCTAAGCCTTTGAAGGCCACCTTTTATCACATTCTTCTTTTTTGCTTTTCACAACAGGGGAGAGCTAGTTCATGTGAGCCATATAGATAACATTGTGATCACGCCCGTGGCTTGTGGCAGACACTGCACTAATTGACTAAAATGAAAGTCAATAGATAATAAATAAAATGTCATGTGATCAGGGGGCTGTCAGAAGATGCTTAGATGCAAGTTAATCACAGAGATAAAAAGTGTATTAATATAACAGTGTTTGTTATGCAGAACTGGGGAATAAGTAATAAAGGGAATATCTATCTTTTTAAACAACAACAATTCTGGTGTTGGCTGCCTCTTTAAATATGCAATTGTTCTTACACAAGCAGCTGGCTCTCTCTCGCCATATGTAAAATCATGGAGTAAGGAATTTTAGTGCCCCTTTCTCATAAAGAATGTCATCTTGCATTCAGCAAAATGGCTAAGGGCTAGATTATGAGTGGAACGCTAACTGTAGGGTGAGAGCAATATGGGGTATTTCATGGCTCTTAGCATGCGACAGAAATAGTGCATGTATTAAGAGTTGAAAGTAAATGCGTTCGCTTGAGTGCAATCACATTTAATGCACGTTGTGTTAGCACAACTTCAGAGCTCTGATTAACTGTTATGTGAGACAAAAAAGTTGTACAAAACACATAACAAATACATTTAACAGTACAGTTACACTCATAATAACAGTCTGATAAAACATATTAAAAAAAACCCAAAATGTAATAATAAAATTATGTGAAGAACATAGGAAAATTATATATATATATGCAACTTAGGACTAGCATGGTCGGGTTAGTATACATGAAGAATTGCTATTTTCAATGCAAATTCTTGAAATATTAAAAAAATATATATTTAAAATTATTATATATACTGTAAAAAACATAATTTATGCTAACCTCATAAATTAATTTCTTTCATGGTGGTGAGAGTCCATGATCCATTATTCATGGGAATTACCTTCCCCAAAGATTCCCAAACCACAAGAACTCTTTATAACCCTCCCCCCACAGCTCACACATACCTCAATCTAACATATAGTCAATCAGAAGAAGAAAAAAAACCCTTAAAAAAGATAAAGGGCCAGATTACTAGTGGAGCGCAAACATTTGTGTGCAAGCTATAAGGGGTTTATTGTGGATGTTCGTGCTTGTCAGGCTTACCGCTGGTATTAAAGTTAAAGGGACAGTACACTGTAAAATTGTTTTTCCATTAATGTATTTTAAATGACTTGTTATACCAACTGCAGAGTATAAACTATTTGAGAAATTCAATTTTCATGCTTATTTGTGTATATGAAAGGGACACTGTACCCAATTTTTTTTCAACCTTTTAAGCAACTTTCTAATTTACTCCTATTATCAAATGTTCTTCATTCTCTTGGAATCTTTATTTGAAATGCAAGAATGTAAGTTTAGATGCCGGCCCATTTTTGGTGAACAACCTAGGTTGTCCTTGCTGATTGGTGGATAAATTCATCCACCAATCAAAAACTGCTGTCCAGAGTTCTGAACCAAGAAAAAAGCTTAGATGCCTTCTTTTTTTATATAAAGATAGCAAGAGAATGAAGAAAAATTGATAATATGAGTAAATTAGAAAGTTGCTAAAAATATGTGAATCACAAAAGAAACATTTTTGGTTCAGTGTCCCTTGAAGTAGCTGATTCTGTGCTTTGAAACCACAGCCTATTACAATGGGTTGAACTTAAAGGTGATATCAGATCTCATTATGTTCTAAGTTTGTGTAAACAGACTTGCTTCCTTATCTTTATTTGGCTGGAACACCAAAGCTCAATACATAGAGAGAACAATGGAAAATGATCATTTTATTACTTAACTATCCTGCAACCCACTGAGAGTGTAATCTCTTCTGCTGGCTGTGTATACTTAGGCTATTCAATAGCCTATACTCCAGTATTAATTTGTTCAGTGTAGGTGGCGATACCACAGGCTAAATCAGCTATTTCAAATGCTGAAATAGGAGTAAAGGAGCTACTTGTAACCAATTTAATACACTCTAGCAGGCTAAAAGGATCATTGGGAATAATTTAAAGGGGAGAAATTTTTGGGGTGAACTGTCCCTTTAAAAGTAAGATTGCTTAAACACAACCACGATTTATGCAAGAATGATTACCGCAACTTCAGAGCTGTTTTACAAAACTAAAAAGTTGCACAAAACACATCAAAAATATATTACAAAGTATAGGTACAATCATAATAACACTATCTAATACAAATTATTTTTAAAAAAATATTGCACACAAAAGTTATAAGGGCTCAAAGAGATGAGGTCTCAAGTGCTAGAAAAAAAAGGCTTTAAAATAGATATACATAGCGAAAAGCTTACTTCTAGTGCAATTAACACTCAAGCGGATGCGTTAATTAGCGCTCCACTAGTAATCTGGCCCAGGGTGGGGTCTCGTGGACTCTCATCACCATGAAAGAAATTAATTTATCAGGTAAGCATAAATTATGTTTTCTTTCATACAGGTAGGGAGAGTCCACAATCCATTGCTCATGGAAACTAATGCCCAAGCTGTGGAGCCCACGAGTAATAACATAAAGTGAGAGATTTTAAAAAAGACTTTTTCAATGAGAAATTAAAGCCACAACCCCAATAAAGGGCCAGATTATGAGTGGAGAGCTAAAGTGTGCGCACAAGCGATAAGGGATTTATCGCGAGTGTTTGAATCCCTTGAATTAAAAAGAGCGACCATATGCCCTGCTAACCCCCCCCCCCCCTCCGCGTTTCACCCCTTTGATAAAGCCTGGAGGGGCAAAATGCATTAAGGGGGTTAGTAGGCCGTATGGAGGCTATTTTTATTTCAAGGGAATTAGTTTATTGGCACAATAGTTTGCCTTATTAATATTATGGAAGTATCAGTTACATGATTAAATGGATACTAAATATAATTTTTTTTCTTTCATGAATCAGATAGAGCATACAATTTTAAGAAACTTTCTAATTTACTCCTATTATAAATCTTACTTCGTTCTAAATGTAGCCACCAATCAGCAAGCGCTAGCCAGGGTGCTGAACCCAAAAGGGGCCGGCTGCTAAGCTTACATTCCTGCTTTTTCAAATAAAGATACCAAGAGAATGTAGAGAAATTGATAATAGGAGTAAATGAGAAAGTTGCTTAAAATTGCATGCTCTATCTGAATCATGAAAGAAAAAAAAAATTTGGTTCAGTGTCCCTTTAATCATAATTTTTGGAAGCAGCACGGCCATTTAGTGGTAAATAATAAGAATTAGTTTACCATTTAACTTCAACTGGTTTAGTGTGAGTGTCGTATGTATGCAAATATGCTATTAAATACTGTATGCAGAATCACAAAGTCACACTATAACAGCATGTAGGAGCTGTGCTGCTCATAATATTGTATGTTTCATTTTGTATCAAAATTGAAATGACCCGGGCATTGTGCCAAATATAGTTACTATGAACAGCTATGTAGATAGAAGTAGTGCTGTTTTCAACAGTGTATGGTTCATTTTGCATCACATCTTAAATGATTCAGGCATTTTGTCAACAAGAGCTGTCTTGAACAGCCATGTGCAAAACATAGGAGCTTAAAGGGATAGGAAAGTCAAAATTAAACTTTCATGATTCCGATAGAGCATGCCATTTTAAAGGGACACTCAATCAAAATTAAACTTTCATTATTCAGATAGAGCATGCAATTTTAAACAACTTTCTAATTTACTTCCATTAACAAAATGTGCACAGTCTTTTTATATTTAAACTTTTTAAGTCACCAGCTCCTACTGAGCATGTGCAAGAATAAGTGTGTATGCATTTGTGAATGGCTGATTGCTGTCACATGGTACGTGTATGCATTTGTGATTGGCTGATGGCTGTCACATGGTACAGGGGGAGTGGAAAAAGACAACTTTTAAAATTGTCAGAAAAAAAACATGCATTTGGGTGATTATTGGACACCCTGGTATCCACTCTCATCAGCAATCATTGTGCTGTTGTTTTTAAACTTTTATGCTTTTTTAAATAAATTTGGATTTATCTTTTATCCTTTGAGTGGATTCATTTCTACCCACCATCTGCCATTGTTCACCTATGAGAGACCAGCCCAGCACCTGAGGGAACACATTATCATACAAATATCAAGATACCTAGAGTTTGGGTGAGCTGCCACACCTCTACCAATCTGCAGCCTGCTTCTACAAGCACATTGGTGTGCTCTGGAAATATGTGAGTACCCTCCACATTAAGGAATCTGTTGTGGTTGTACCATTAATAGTCTGCACATGTGGTGCCCGTATTTCTTGTCTCCCTTATAGCACCACCATCTTACGCCAAGAGCGCCTTCAAGTGGGTGAGCTGTTACACCTTTCTAATTCTGCAGCCCGCCCCTACCAGCACATAAGTGTGCTCTCCAAATTTGTGAGTACCCATTTGGCAATAGTTCTGTGACTCGTTGTTAATTAATAGATGATACCACACATGAGGCGCCCCTCCATTCTGTTTTATCTAATCTTACATTCTTGCTTTTCAAATTAAGATGCCAAGAGAATGAAGATAATTTGATAATAGGAGTAAATTAGAAAGTTGCTTAAAATTGCATGCACTATCTGAATCACGTAAGAAAATATTTGCGTTCAGTGTCCCTTTAAGCACATTTGATAATGGAAGTAAATTGGAGAGTTGTTTAAAATTGTATGTTCTATCCAAATCACAAAAGAAAATTATGGGGTTTCCTTTCCCATTAATGGCAATATTCAAATGATCCGGGCATTTTGCCAAATAGAGCTAATTTAAATAGCTACATTACACTATCTGAGGCTGCTAAATTGGATACAGCAGTTATTTTTCTAGTTCCCAATTTTCCTTATTTTTTTAACATTTTACTTTTTCCATTCTTAATACTCAATAAAAGTTATGTTTTAAATGTAAACACTATCTTCTGCCTTTATAGTCTGGGCATAGAGTGCTAAAATTGCATTATTTAGTGGAATCTCTCTCTTTTTCACACCCCAAATAATCACATTACAAAGTACACTTACACATTTATAATAACACCATCTAATAAAAATTAATAAAATAAAATATTGCACACATACTGAAGAAAAACCCCACTAGTCTAGGAGACAAAACTATGGACGGAAAAAAATCATTTTCCAGATGATCATCCCTAGAATGAAAACTATCAAAGCGAGACAAAAACTTTTTCTTTAGCTAAGAGGGAATTCAAAACATCACCCTTATCACCAGGAAACTGAGAGTTCCCCTCAGATGGATTACTTAAGTCACTACTGTGACCCTGTCTTACTGCAACTGAGGCTAAACCTAAAGAGCCTTGAAGGTTGCACAGAGACTCACAGTCAAAACTGGAAACCTCACCTCCTGAGGAAACCAGACCCATTGTACTCTTAGATAGTGATGTCGCGAACCTAAAATTTTCGGTTCGCGAACGGCGGACTCGAACTTCCGGTATTGTTCGCGAACCGTGCGAACCGCCATTGAATTCAATAGGCAGGCGAACTTTAAAACCTACAAGGACTCTTTCTGGCCACAATAGTGATGGAAAAGTTGTTTCAAGGGTACTAACACCTGGACTGTCGCATGCTGGAGGGGGATC
Source organism: Bombina bombina (assembly GCF_027579735.1). Lineage (NCBI taxonomy): Eukaryota > Metazoa > Chordata > Amphibia > Anura > Bombinatoridae > Bombina > Bombina bombina. Next base: position 603,832,340 of record NC_069503.1, on the reverse strand, counting down.
CCTGGCAAAACTCCCATGGAAAATTACATAGTTTATGCAGAGTCTGCTTTTAAGCCATAATGGGTCTAAATCAACTAACATTCCCAAAGTGGCTGTCTCAAAACATCCCGGACAGAAGATAGATTGATAGATAGGATAGATAGATATACATAGATTGATAGTTAGATAGAATCGATAGAAGAGAAATACATATATTTGTTAGATATATAATTACCCTAATAAAGTCTAATAATTAAACATGCGTTCTTGGACCCAACTAGCTTGTGTTAATTAGTACTTTTCTTAGCACTTTAATCCCTCTTCCCCCACCCTATCGGGGGTGTTCTATATGGCCTGCCAGATTACCCTGAAAAATTATAATAATGAGACATGCGGTCTGCTGCCTATTTTAACTAGGTTGTGTTTTAAGTACTACTATTCTTAGCACTTTAATTTCTGTAACTCCCCCTATTTGGTGAGGTCTATACGGCCTGGATGATTACCCATACAAAATATAATAAGACATCTGCTCTTGGTATGCGACCCATGGTAACTATGTTGTGTTAATTAGTAATGTCCTTTGCATTTTAATAGCTGTTACTCATACTCACCCTATTGGTGGAGGTCTATATGGCCTGCATGATTACCCTTACAAAATATAACAACCAAACATATACTCTGGGACCCATGGTAAGTCGGTTGTGTTAAGTAGTACTGTTCTTTGCAGTTTAATACCTATTACAACACCAAATGGTGGCAGGTCTATCTGGCCTTCATGATTAGCTGCACCCAAACCCAAAAAAAAGCCGAGTGGTCTTAAACTAACACCCATGGCTAACTCGGTTGTTTCAATTAGTACTATTCTTAGCACTTTCATCCTTGTTACGGGTGGTCTACATGGCCATCATGATTAGTTGAACAAAATACTACAATCCAACCTTTGCTCAGTCTTCATAGGCCCTTCATTGTCTGTATTTTGATAGTACAGTTCTTTTTTTAATTTTATTTTTTAATACTTTTCTGGAAAATAAAACAAAACATACAAATATAACAGGACATTCCAGACATCAAAAAACAAGACAGAAAATTCGCCATATCAGGCTATCATCTCATCCTTATTACAATTATAATTTTCATGTTTCTGTTTTAAACAAGTAGTAAACAGTAAACAAAACAACAACAAAAAAAACAAAAAAAAACAAACCCACCAAAGAAAGGGGGGGGGGGGCAGTGCTTAGTTCCAATTTGGAAATTCATTTCTAGCAATCGCATTATTTAATGTTTCTGACTCTCTAAAAGGGTATATTAGCCGCTTCTGTTCTATTTCCGAAAAGGCCTGAATAAATCTCCTCCACTTGTCAAGGAAGCGTTTGATCTGAGTTTCAGAATTAACTGTCGTATTAAAAAGCTCCACTATCAATTGTCCCTTAATTTTATTAATACATTCTATTAGGCTGGGGGCTTTCGTGGACTTCCAATATTTCAAGATTAATGACCTCCCTATTAATATTGCTGTATTTACAAATTTAAGATTAATCTGTAGTCTGGGAGTTTGATACATAAAGATAATATCCTCTTTTTCTAATTTGATCTTTTTCCCATTGACCCTGTTCAGCCAAAAATTCAACTTACCCCAGAATTTTTGAATCTTTGGACAGGACCATAAACAATGTGTCAAATCCGCAAATGGGAAACTGCATCTAGCACATTTATTTTCGGCATTTTTATCCCATTTAGCTTTTACAGCAGGTGTAATATATACCTTATTTATCACTTTCATTTGGGACTCTCTCCAACCTATGGATAGTGTTGCTTTGTCTACCAAATTGAAACTTTTTGTAGCCTTTCTATTGGCTGTCGCCAGCTTGCTGCCAAAGCCCCTATTCTTGTTGTTTCTTGAAACTTTTTTATTATCTTATACCAAAAGGAGATAGAGTGGTTTCCTTGACTGTATACATTCAATACCATATTCATCTTTTCGCCTAAGCTATCTTGCATAGATTCTTTGTTAAAAGTTTCTAAAAAATGCCGTATTTGCAAATACGCATAAAATTCATTATTAGGGATTTCAAACTCACTTCTTAAATCTTGAAATGTTCTACAGGCTTTAGTTTCCCTGTCTTGCAAATGTTGTATGAAAATTAGGCCCTTCCTCTTCCATCTATGAAAGACCTTCGACTCTATAGCTGGTATAAAATTGGGGTTCCCCACTATTGTCAGATACTTTGAATATTCCGGGCTAACTCGCAGTAATTTCAACAGTTTATGCCATGCAGCAATTATATTCTTAACGGTGGATAGCTTTTTAACTTTATCTGGTAATTTCCCTTTATAATGTAGTAGAGCTTTTAAGCCATATGGGGCCACTAAAAATTCTTCTATATCATTTGTGGCGAAATAATTTGCCTCTGTTAGCCATTCTAATGCGAATTTACCCATGCATATTAAATTATATAGCTCTATATCTGGAAAAGCTAAACCACCCCCTGTTTTAAATAGTGACAAGTTATGTAGTGCAATCGCTTTCCGTTTGTTGCCCCATCAAAATTTTAGACAGTCCCGTTTAAATGATACTAAGTCCTTACGATTGATAAATCTAGGTAAGTTTTGTAGTAAGTACAGAATTTTAGGGAATAGGATCATTTTAATTAAATTTATTTTGCCTGACAAGGTCAATGGAAATTTAGCCCAGCTGGCCATATCCTTAGACAATTTTGCCCAGATTTGAGGGTAATTTAGTGTATACCAATTTTCGGGGTCTCTGGACAGTGTAATGCCTAAATACTTTAACTTTCCATTTGCATTCTTAAATGGAGCATTCTTATAGCTATCTTTTTTTCTATTAACCACAAAATCTCTGATTTATTAACATTTACTTTATAGCCTGCAAACTTACCGAAATCTCCCAGAATTTGAATTAGTAGGGGAATATTTCTTTGCGTGTCTCTTAGGAAGACCAATAAGTCGTCAGCGTATAATAGAAGCGTAATTCTTCTATTCCCTAGCCAAATCCCATCTATTTCCTTTCTCAAATATATAGCTAAAGGTTCAATAGCTAAATTGAACAAATAAGGGGATAACGGGCACCCTTGTCTGGTTCCTTTCTGTAAAGTAAAGTTTTGTGATATATTGCCATTTATCAAGATGTTAGCCTGTGGTTCGTTATATATCAATTGTACCAGTCTGAGGAAAGAACCTGTGATTCCAAAGTTTCTAATTGTTGTAAATAGGTGATCCCATGTAATCCTATCGAAAGCTTTTTCAGCATCTATAGATGTGATGGCCATATCTGTTTGAATCCCCGTTCCCTTTTTTTTTTTTCTGGTTCCAGTAATAGTCTATTATCAACTGTAATTTCCTCAGATTGGTTGTAGACGTCCTATTAGGCATAAAGCCGACTTGATCTTTATGGATTAATGGGGTCATCATTTTCTTTAATCTTTGGGCAATTATGCTCATAAGAAGTTTATAGTCACTATTTAACAGTGAGATGGGTCTATATGAGCCCATCTCTTCCGGGTTCTTACCTTTTTTCAAGACTAATGAAATTGTTGAAGTTGTAAAATATTTGGACTGCATTTTATTATTAATGTATATTGTATTAAAAAGGCCTTCTAACGTAGGGATTATTTCTTCCTTCAAAATTTTATAAAGTTCTATCGGAACCTGATCTGGGCCAGGTGCCTTGTTACCCGCCGTTTTATTGATTGCTTTCCTTATTTCTTCCTGTGATATAGGTCTATTCAGCTCATCTAAATCTTCTTTATCTAGCTTTGGTAATCTGATTTTATCCCAAAAATCTGCTTTTGCTTCCAAATTGATCTTATCCTTTGTATACAAGTTTTGATAATATTTATATATGTACTTGTTTATTTCTTTTATATTGGTCAACCTCTCTGATCCCTTTCTAATCGTCTCTATAGCACGCTTCTTCTTCTTAACCCTCATTAGATTTGCCAGAAATTTACCAGCCCTACCACTGTGTCTATAGAAAAACGCCCTCGTTCTAAGATCTTCTTGTCTTAGTTTCTGCATAAGAAAAGTGTCTCTTCCTAGTTTGGCCCTTATGTATTTGTCCCAAAGTATCCCTGATCTATCACTTAGAAATGCATTGTAGCAGTTTCGTACTTGCCCTGCCAGCTGTACCTCTTTCTGTTGTGCTATCCGCTTATTTCTAACTAGGTACGCCTTAATTTCCCCTCTAATGAACACTTTAAAGGCGTCCCAGAAGATTTCATATTTGTTTTCATATTCCTTATTGGAATATATATATTCCTGCCATTTCCTCTTTAGCCAGTCTTTAAATTGTATATTAGTACTTAAATGCGTCGGGAAGAAAAACTTTGCTGGATCTCTTTTGACCCTTTTAAACTTAAAATTTAATAAAATAATAGCATGGTCCGATATTAGCACCTCTTTAATATTGGTTAATATTTCTGTACCTAATAGGTTTTCTGAGATCAAGAAAACATCTATCCTGGACATAGTTTTATGGCTGTGAGATATACACGAAAAACATTTTACATCAGGGTTCTGAATTCTCCAAATGTCTTTAAGTCTTAAATTATTACACAAATTCTTAAGTAACTTAGTTTCTGCTCAGCTATTACTATTCCTAGAGGGTTTTAGCCTGTCTAATGTTGGATACATCACCATATTTAAGTCACCTCCCAATATTATATTTTCCGTACCATATTTCATTAGTTTGACTTGAATCTTGTTCCAAAAAACTTTATCTAGGCTATTTGGACCGTAAATATTGCATAGAATCAAAGATCTTTCATATACTATAATGTGTAATATTGCAAACCTTCCTTCTATATCTAGTTCTTTCCCCACAATTTTGTAATCTAATTTTTTATTAAATATGAACGCTACGCCCCTTTTTCTTGCCGTGCAGGGTGTTGCAATCACCTCCTCAACCCATCCTACTTTAAGTTTGTCTAATTCCTGTTTTTTCAAATGTGTCTCTTGTAGCATAATTATATCTGCATTATTTTTTTTACATTGTTTCAAAATATTCTTCCTTTTCCATAATGAGGAAATCCCTCCCACATTCCATGATATTACTTTTAATTGTTCAACCATCATACATTATAGCATACCCTATAGCGCATTGCGGGAAAAAAAAAAAAAAAAAGAGGGAAGGGGGGGGCCCTTGGGAAACCAAATATGGGAAAATAATAACACAACAAAGAACATAATAAGCAATAAACAAAGCATCATGTAAAAACCAGATACAGAGGGAACCTCCTCCGTATCGCCCAAAGATGCTGAGAACATCCTGCTCAGCTAGAACTATAACCATTACATCTCTTGGAGGCCCTAGCCTATTAATCATAGTATTAAAACTATTAATCCCCTCGTGCTTCATTCTTCCTTAGAACCTGATTAATATAATTTTGGATTAAATCCTATATCTGCATTTTGTTACTAAGAATGCTGTCTAGAGTATAGGAAATCTTTCGCTTCTTCGTAATTATTCAGTAGAACGTTTCCTTGTTCGTTAAAAATTTTAATTTTGGCTGGATATATAATTGAGGCTTTCAGACCTGTTTCGATTAAGCTTGTACATATAGGTACCATTTCTTTACGTTTTTTTGACGTTTCTACTGAAAAATCTTGGAAAAGCAAAATGTTATACTCTCCTATCTTTACTGGGATTTTTTTCCTATATTGGCTCATAATCGTGGCTTTATCTTGAAAGTTCAAGTACTTAACAATGACTGGTCTAATCTTAGCCTTACCATCCGCATAGGTTCTAGCACTACCTACTCTGTGCGCTCTTTCAACCTGTATCCCTTGGGGGGATTTGCATACCCAACCCTAGAGGTAGCTGTATTGCAGTAAAGTGTATTAAATCCTGAAATTCCTCTATCTCTGGGAGTCTTATGATTCTAACATTGCTTCGTCTAGCTCGGTCTTCTAATTCTTCAACCTTATTTTGCAGTGTATGTATTTGGCTAGATTGTTCCTTCAGTTTAGTCTCATGTCTGGCATTCATATCCTCTATATCTGATATTCTGGTTTCTGCTTCTTGTAACCTCTCTGAAAACTGTTTAACTTCTAACCTCTCTGAAAACTATTTAACTTCTGAAATATCCCTCTTTAGCTGGTCAAATTGGGGCAGCATAATATCTGATAATTGTTTTACTAGGTCCTGAGACTCCATCGTATTTATATTTGTTGTTTCTAGTAAGCTTCTATTCTCTATTTCTAAACTATTTCTTTTTAGGCTTTTTTTTCTTTCCCTTTTGGTGGCATTGCCGGTGATTTGTTTTTAATAGTGACAAACCTTTCCATATGTGTGTATGTAAATTATATAAACTGATAAGGGCCTAGTGGTGGCCTGACAAATCCAAGTGAGGGGTCGGGAGAAGTGGAAAAAAGGACAGGGAGGGGGAGTGATTTCGTGCGTGGGGTACGTTCTACGACAGTGTGCTAGCACTTATATTCGTGAGGGGAGTGACTGACTATGGCAATGCCTAATTATACATCAAGAAACAGTTATCTGAATTTTAGAAACACTCAATAAAATTATCTGTCGGACCTGTATACTATTGAGATTGCTTTTACTCTCTTGAACTATAAATAATTTATAGCACCTATTACCTCAAATACAGATTGCAATATCCATACAGCAACCTAAGATTATTAACAATTTTCCCTTTAATTGCTGTCTCTTCACTTAGGTTTCAGTTACCCAAATCTTTCACAGTTTAAACAGGTTAGATTGCTCCTACTTATCTTTTCAGCCACAAACTTGGGCCTAGATTTGGAGTTCGGCGGTAAAAGGGCTGTTAACGCTCCGCGGGCTTTTTTCTGGCCGCACCATAAATTTAACTCTGGTATCGAGAGTTAAAACAAATGCTGCGTTAGGCTCCAAAAAAGGAGCGTAGAGCATTTTTACCGCAAAAGCAACTCTCGATACCAGAGTTGCTTACAGACGCGGCCGGCCTCAAAAACGTGCTCGTGCACGATTCTCCCATAGGAAACAATGGGACTGTTTGAGCTGAAAAAAAACCTAACACCTGCAAAAAAGCAGCGTTCAGCTCCTAACGCAGCCCCATTGTTTCCTATGGGGGAACACTTCCTACGTCTGCACCTAACACCCTAACATGTACCCCGAGTCTAAACACCCCTAATCTTACACTTATTAACCCCTAATCTGCCGCCCCCGCTATCGCTGACCCCTGCATATTTTTTTTAACCCCTAATCTGCCGCTCCGTAAAACGCCGCCACCTACGTTATCCCTATGTACCCCTAATCTGCTGCCCTAACATCGCCGACCCCTATGTTATATTTATTAACCCCTAATCTGCCCCCCACAACGTCGCCGACACCTACCTACACTTATTAACCCCTAATCTGCCGAGCGGACCTGCGCGCTACTATAATAAAGTTATTAACCCCTAATCCGCCTCACTAACCCTATCATAAATAGTATTAACCCCTAATCTGCCCTCCCTAACATCGCCGACACCTACCTTCAATTATTAACCCCTAAACTTCCGATCGGAGCTCATCGCTACTATAATAAATGGATTAACCCCTAAAGCTAAGTCTAACCCTAACACTAACACCCCCCTAAGTTAAATATAATTTTTATCTAACGAAATAAATTAACTCTTATTAAATAACTTATTCCTATTTAAAGCTAAATACTTACCTGTAAAATAAATCCTAATATAGCTACAATATAAATTATAATTATATTATAGCTATTTTAGGATTAATATTTATTTTACAGGCAACTTTGTAATTATTTTAACCAGGTACAATAGCTATTAAATAGTTAAGAACTATTTAATAGTTACCTAGTTAAAATAATAACAAATTTACCTGTAAAATAAATCCTAACCTAAGTTATAATTAAACCTAACACTACCCTATCAATAAAATAATTAAATAAACTACCTACAATTACCTACAATTAACCTAACACTACACTATCAATAAATAAATTAAACACAATTGCTACAAATAAATACAATTAAATAAACTAGCTAAAGTACAAAAAATAAAAAAGAACTAAGTTACAGAAAATAAAAAAATATTTACAAACATAAGAAAAATATTACAACAATTTTAAACTAATTACACCTACTCTAAGCCCCCTAATAAAATAACAAAGCCCCCCAAAATAAAAGATTCCCTACCCTATTCTAAATTAAAAAAGTTACAAGCTCTTTTACCTTACCAGCCCTGAACAGGGCCCTTTGCGGGGCATGCCCCAAGAATTTCAGCTCTTTTGCCTGTAAAAGAATAAATACAATACCCCCCCCCAACATTACAACCCACCACCCACATACCCCTAATCTAACCCAAACCCCCCTTAAATAAACCTAACACTAAGCCCCTGAAGATCTTCCTACCTTGTCTTCACCATCCAGGTATCACCGATCCGTCCTGGCTCCAAGATCTTCATCCAACCCAAGCGGGGGTTGGCGATCCATAATCCGGTGCTCCAAAGTCTTCCTCCTATCCGGCAAGAAGAGGACATCCGGACCGGCAAACATCTTCTCCAAGCGGCATCTTCGATCTTCTTCCATCCGGTGCGGAGCGGGTCCATCTTGAAGCAGGCGACGCGGATCCATCCTCTTCTTCCGATGTCTCCCGACTAATGACGGTTCCTTTAAGGGACGTCATCCAAGATGGCGTCCCTCGAATTCCGATTGGCTGATAGGATTCTATCAGCCAATCGGAATTAAGGTAGGAATTTTCTGATTGGCTGATGGAATCAGCCAATCAGAATCAAGTTCAATCCGATTGGCCGATCCCATCAGCCAATCAGATTGAGCTCGCATTCTATTGGCTGATCGGAACAGCCAATAGAATGCGAGCTCAATCTGATTGGCTGATGGGATCGGCCAATCGGATTGAACTTGATTCTGATTGGCTGATTCCATCAGCCAATCAGAAAATTCCTACCTTAATTCCGATTGGCTGATAGAATCCTATCAGCCAATCGGAATTCGAGGGACGCCATCTTGGATGACGTCCCTTAAAGGAACCGTCATTAGTCGGGAGACATCGGAAGAAGAGGATGGATCTGCGTCGCCTGCTTCAAGATGGACCCGCTCCGCACCGGATGGAAGAAGATCGAAGATGCCGCTTGGAGAAGATGTTTGCCGGTCCGGATGTCCTCTTCTTGCCGGATAGGAGGAAGACTTTGGAGCACCGGATTATGGATCGCCAACCCCCGCTTGGGTTGGATGAAGATCTTGGAGCCAGGACGGATCGGTGATACCTGGATGGTGAAGACAAGGTAGGAAGATCTTCAGGGGCTTAGTGTTAGGTTTATTTAAGGGGGGTTTGGGCTAGATTAGGGGTATGTGGGTGGTGGGTTGTAATGTTGGGGGGGGGTATTGTATTTATTCTTTTACAGGCAAAAGAGCTGAAATTCTTGGGGCATGCCCCGCAAAGGGCCCTGTTCAGGGCTGGTAAGGTAAAAGAGCTTGTAACTTTTTTAATTTAGAATAGGGTAGGGAATTTTTTATTTTGGGGGGCTTTGTTATTTTATTAGGGGGCTTAGAGTAGGTGTAATTAGTTTAAAATTGTTGTAATATTTTTCTTATGTTTGTAAATATTTTTTTATTTTCTGTAACTTAGTTCTTTTTTATTTTTTGTACTTTAGCTAGTTTATTTAATTGTATTTATTTGTAGCAATTGTGTTTAATTTATTTATTGATAGTGTAGTGTTAGGTTAATTGTAGGTAATTGTAGGTAGTTTATTTAATTATTTTATTGATAGGGTAGTGTTAGGTTTAATTATAACTTAGGTTAGGATTTATTTTACAGGTAAATTTGTTATTATTTTAACTAGGTAACTATTAAATATTTCTTAACTATTTAATAGCTATTGTACCTGGTTAAAATAATTACAAAGTTGCCTGTAAAATAAATATTAATCCTAAAATAGCTATAATATAATTATAATTTATATTGTAGCTATATTAGGATTTATTTTACAGGTAAGTATTTAGCTTTAAATAGGAATAAGTTATTTAATAAGAGTTAATTTATTTCGTTAGATAAAAATTATATTTAACTTAGGGGGGTGTTAGTGTTAGGGTTAGACTTAGCTTTAGGGGTTAATCCATTTATTAGAATAGCGGTGAGCTCCGATCGGAAGTTTAGGGGTTAATAATTGAAGTTAGGTGTCGGCGATGTTAGGGAGGGCAGATTAGGGGTTAATACTATTTATGATAGGGTTAGTGAGGCGGATTAGGGGTTAATAACTTTATTATAGTAGCGCTCAGGTCCGCTCGGCAGATTAGGGGTTAATAAGTGTAGGCAGGTGTCGGCGACGTTGAGGGGGGCAGATTAGGGGTTAATAAATATAATATAGGGGTCGGCGGTGTTAGGGGCAGCAGATTAGGGGTACATAGGGATAACGTAGGTGGCGGCGATTTGCGGTCGGAAGATTAGGGGTTAATTATTGTAAGTAGCTGGCGGCGACGTTGTGGGGGGCAGGTTAGGGGTGAATAAATATAATACAGGGGTCGGCGGGGTTAGGGGCAGCAGATTAGGGGTACATAAGTATAACGTAGGTGGCGGTCGGCAGATTAGGGGTTAAAAATTTTAATCGAGTGGCGGCGGTGTGGGGGGAGCTCGGTTTAGGGGTACATAGGTAGTTTATGGGTGTTAGTGTACTTTAGGGTACAGTAGTTAAGAGCTTTATAAACCGGCGTTAGCCAGAAAGCTCTTAACTCCTGCTATTTTCAGGCGGCTGGAATCTTGTCGTTAGAGCTCTAACGCTCACTGCAGAAACGACTCTAAATACCAGCGTTAGAAAGATCCCATTGAAAAGATAGGCTACGCAAATGGCGTAGGGGGATCTGCGGTATGGAAAAGTCGCGGCTGAAAAGTGAGCGTTAGACCCTTTAATCACTGACTCCAAATACCAGCGGGCGCCCAAAACCAGCGTTAGGAGCCTCTAACGCTGGTTTTGACGGCTACCGCCGAACTCTAAATCTAGGCCTTAGTTTTTAACAGATGTTTACACTCTTTAAATAATGTCCGAGCTTGTGACAAGTTTTTAGTTGTCCTCAGCTTAAAACCAGCATTCTTTTAAACACAGTGCATCACCTTATATGTAGATATCAATATAGCAAAATTCCTTAAGTGCCCAAAACCCCAGCAAATTTCTAAGCAAACCCTTATGATATGTTATCATACATATTCTTTCAAAACACTGGCTAACCACAATTAAACATTTAACTTTCTAGGAATTTCTTAAATTACTACCCGTATTCAGCATTGATCTTAGCCTATTACAATACTTGGGAACTTAGAGCTTTATTTCATGCTACAGAAACGAAGGGTATAACTTAATATATAGCTCTTAGGGTTCTCTGAGCAGTCCCACTCCTAATAAATGTTCTTATGGTTAATTTTCCAGATGCCTCTAGAGCTATCTCATTCTATTGCTGCTAAGAGCAAGCTGCAGCTGTCTACTTGCACCCAGTCTAGCCGATGCTTCGCCCTGTTCCTGCTTGGCCGTTATAATTGCCTTCTTGCTATAGGCTCCTGTATAGTCAAATACATAAATCTCAAATTAGCAGCATTCAATAACCGTTATAGGCTTGTATAACAGACTTCCACCAGTCAGTTATTTTTCCTTCAGCAAAACGTTTGTGTTAGTCTTTGAATAAATGCAGCAAACACCCTTCAATGTGAGCCATATCAATTAGCCTGAACAAACAGGGGCTAATTTCTCCTCTTTCCTAACCCGCCAGGACTTCACCCACCTTGCGGTACCTGGCTAACAACAAAGCTGTAATGTAAAAATTTCCTTACTCCATAGGATACTTATACAGCACTTCCTTTTGCTTAGGCAAAGAACGCCTGTTAAGACTCTCCTGGAAACTTTATTTGTATTTATTCTTCATGGGGGGGACCCTGCTTGCATCGGTATGCCGTTTCCTGTAAGGGGGGCTTATTACACTGGTCGCCCTTTCACACATAGGCCTTGTCTACTTGAGGCAGTCCTCCGTCTTTAGACAATACTCCACCGAGTCTTTACATACTCCCCCATGGGAATTATCAACAGTGGATACCAGGCCTTATCCCGTCTCCCTTAGTCTTCGTTCCCCCCACACAGATTCTTCCAAATAATAGAAAAAGTACCTTACATTTGAGGTTGTTTGCTGTCTCTCCAGTCTTGCCAGCGTATTTGTGCCTTGCCGGTTCTACGTGACTCTCCGCACCGGAGCTCTGTTCCTCCAAGAGGTGACCCAGGCAATGGGTCTGTTGTTACGCCTATTACGTGGCGGCCGTACTGCTCACCCTCCGTCGGGTCCCAAGCTTCCCGCTACTGCTGCGGGCACCAGGCAGATCGCCTAAAGGTCAGGCTTGTCGAGCCAAATACTCGGAGCACTTGGGGTTTGTTGCGCGCTCTCTCCCAACCGAAGCACTACCACACGCAGCATCCGTGCAGCTCCGCCCCTTCCGGCCATCAGCCAGGGCGATAGTACAGTTCTTATTATTTTTATAGCTGATACAACACCGAATGGTGGCAGCTCTATATGGCCTGCATGATTAGCCGCACCCAATACAAAAATAAATCTAAGCGGTCTTGGATTACCACCCATGGCTAACTCTGTTGTTTCAAGTAGTACTATTCTTAGCACTTTCATCTCATCATCCCTGTTACTTCCAGGACTCTCGGTGGTGGTCTACATGGCCATCATGATTAGCCTAACCAAATACTACAATCCAACCTTGGCAGGGCCGGACTGGGAATAAAAAGCAGCCCTGGAAAATTAAAAGACCAGCCCTATTTTCCGTTGAGTCTGTAGAATGCACATGCCCCATTTTTCTCAAAGGGGATTACTAGGATACTCCTTCCCCAATATTTCTTTTAGAATTACATTATATTACTTTGCATTAAATAAAAATGCCAGATTGATGTTATTTAGGCACCCTACAACCCAATTGCATCCATTAATCACCACTTTAAATTGTAGCTTTCCAGCCCAAGCTGCCACAGCCCACCGGGAAATCTCCTGGTATCCTGGTAGGCCAATCCGGCCCTGAACCTTGGCTCAGTCTTCCTAAGGCCCTTCATTGGCTGTATTTTGGTAGTACTGTTCTTATTAGTTTAATAGCTGATACGACACCGAATGGTGGCAGCTCTATATGGCCTGCATGAATAGCCGCACCCAAAGCCAAAAAAAAGCCAAGCGGTTTTGCACTAACACCCATGGCTAACTCTGTTGTTTCAAGTTCTACTATTCTTAGCTCTTTCATCTCATCCCTGTTACTTCCAGGACTCTTGGTGGTGGTCTACATGGCCATCATGATTAGCCTAACCAAATACTACAATCTATGTTAACAGAAATATGATTGCTGACAACAATTGGCTAGGTGGCCTGGCTCACAGCAGGCTGCAAGGCAGGAGGAAAGTGCTATTCAATGGCACCAGCAAACTGAGGATTCAAATCACAGCAACTATTACCAAAAATTTTAATTTTTAATTATTAGAATACTGTCACAACAAATATGATTGGTGTAAATATTTTTCAAGTAGGCCTGGCACACAGGCTTGGAAGGCTGTAGAAAAGTGCAATTCTAGGGCACGAGTAAACTGAGGATTAAGATCATCAACAATCAAGATTTTTTTAATTTTAATTAGTAACTATACTGTGACAAAAAATTAGGATTGGTGTAAATAGTTGGCAAGACGGCCTGGCACAAAAGGATGGCAGGCAGGAGGTAGATGCAATTCAAGGACACTAGGAGACTGATTACTGACAGTCTAAACAGTGATGATTGACAATTTTTGCAATACTGTTAACAGAAATATGATTGCTGACAACAATTGGCTAGGTGGGCCTGGCTCACAGCAGGCTGCAAGGCAGGAGGAAAGTGCTATTCAATGGCACCAGCAAACTGAGGATTCAAATCACAACAACTATTACCAAAAATTTTAATTTTTAATTATTAGAATACTGTCACAACAAATATGATTGGTGTAAATATTTTTTAAGTAGGCCTGGCACACAGGCTTGGAAGGCTGTAGAAAAGTGCAATTCTAGGGCACGAGCAAACTGAGGATTAAGATCAACACTAAAAATGTTTTTATTTAAATTAATAACTATACTGTCTGTGACAACAATTATGATTGGTGTAAATAGTTGGCTAGACGGCCTGGCACAAAAGGCTGGCAGTGGCAGGCAGGAGGTAAATGAAATTCAATGGCACTAGGAGACTGAATATTTGCAGTCCAAAAAATTATGATTTTTTTTTTAATTACTGTTACAAGAATTGTGATTGGTGCCACTAATTGGCAACTTGGGCCTGGCAGACAGGCTGGCAGATATGAGTCGTGGATGGTAGGTAGGGCAGCAATTTAACACAGTATGCTGTGTAAGTGACAAAAACACAGGACTGATAGAAAATTAAATTAGATTACACTAGCAAAATATTTTAAAATTTTAGATTTTAATATTAAAATTATGTTAAGAAGTGCAATGCACATATGACTCTATGAGTGGTCGCACTGGCTGGCTGCTATGTAGGGCAGCAATTATAACAACAGTATGCTGTGTAAGTCAGATAGACAGTTAGACACAGGCCTGATAGAAAATACAATTAGATTACACTAGCATAATGATTTAAAGACTTTTTTTTGGAAATTTTAAGAAAAAGGTTAAGCACATACATAGCCTTGGAAGGGCAGCTATTAAAAACAGTAGGCTCTGTAAGTCGGATACACACACGCCTGATAGAAAATACTATCTATTAGATTACACTAGAAATTACACTAGAAAAATGATTGAAATTATTTTGGGGGGAAATAAAAAAAAAAAGGTTAAACACATATGAGTCGTGGCTCATAGACTAGGGAGGGCAGCAAGTAAACACAGTAGGCTCTCTATGTCAGCAAAACACACAGGCCGGATAGAAAATTATATTAGATTACACTAGCAAACAAATTTAAACTTTTTTTTTTTATATTAAAATTAAGGTGAAGAAAAATAGATATGAGTGCTGGGTGGCTGCCTGGCACAGACCAATTAACCAAAAGATTAAAAAAAAAGAGGTATATTAATGCTGAGTGAGCCTGACAGACACAGGCATGATAGTAAATGTAATTAGATTACACTAGCAAAATATTGTTTTTTTGTTTTTTTAATTTAAAATAATGTTATAAACGGATATTAACACTGGTGGCTGCTGGCTGGCACAGAGCAATGAACCAGAGTATATGCTGTGTGACACTGGCCTGATAGAAAATGAAAAAAAATTACACTAGAAAAATAATTCAATTTTTGGGTTAGTTAAATTTAAACTAATGTTGTTAGGGAGATATGGTGGCAGTGGTGGCAGTAGTCACAGCATATGCTGTGAGCCTTAAACACACAGCTGAAAGCCAGGCAAATGCTAATAAAAAAAAAACAAAAACAAAAAAAAAAAACGGCACGAAATATAGCTCTAAAAAGGGCTTTTTGGGGTGCTATGCTTGCAGCAGAGATGAGTGGAGTGTTTCTGGACTGTAAATACACTAGCCTAGCTATGTTTTTTTTTTCCTATTAATGTAAGGAGCAAAAACACAACACGTCCTCTCATTAAAAAAGCAAGGTCGTTATGAGTCTAAAATGGCGGATTCCGAGTAGCTGGGAGTGTCTGTGAGGGAGTGTCTGATGTTGATTGGCTCTAATGTGTCAGGCGGCTGTGACATAAAGGGTCAAAGTGTCCACAATGATGACACATAGGGGCTGATCGAACATTGCCATGTGTTCGCCCACAAACGCGAACACGAACAAGCTATGTTCGCTGTGAACCGTTCGCGGGCGAACAGTTCGAGACATCACTACTCTTAGAAACCTCCAAATAATTGAAAGTATCTTTAGAAGCAAAATTCTTGATTCCCAGTTGTTTCAGGAGACACTGGAACAGAACTTGGACTTTTAAAAGAAAAGTTAGTACATAGAACAGTCAAAACCTCTCTGAGAGTCTCTATTCTTAATTCTTTCTGATGTTCCTAAAGAAACTTGAGCAGTATCCAGAAAATTAAGACAGACCAAAACTAAGCTTCTTAAAAAAAGACAACCTCTCCTTACCAGAAACACTGGATTGGGGCCGCACCTTCATGCATTTTTAGTTGCAGGAGTAGTTTTATTAGCCTGCATAGACTTATTTCAGTAAGCACTGGGTATCCAAACTTAACCAGAAGTTTCTGATCAGAGGAAACATCACTCATTTGTTTCTTATTCTGGTGAAAGGAATTGAAGCAATTAAATGCCTTAGATTTTACCTTAGAATTTTTATCCTGTGTCAGAAAGGCCCCTTTACCCTCGGTGACAGTAGAAATAATAAAATCTAAGTCTGAACCAAACAATTTCTTACCCTGAAAGGAAAGAGATAGCACTCTAGATTTAGACACCAAGGGCTCCATGTACTAAGCCGTCAATTCATCCGTCATTTTAGACGCGGCTAAACTCGCCATTACTCGCTGCGGGCGAAATGGTGTCCGCTGTTGCTATGTACTAATAATCCCACAATAAATAGACACATCTAGCCCGCCGCGAGCAGTGGCGGAATATTGAAAATTTGACGCCTCGCTCGCCGCGACTAAGCTGATGTACTTAACTTTCAGTTGAATTGTCTGGCCAATTGTTAACACGTGACATGTAAGGTGTCATGAACGTCATAGTAGTCGCGGGAATAGAATTTTGCTCCTATAAATGTACAACTTTTCTAAACAACTTTATTATTGTTCCAAAATTTTTGGAGAGTAATTACAGAGCGCTCTTTTTTGTGATCTTTATTTGCAAATTTTATATGGCTTCATCTGGATCTGAAACCGCTTCAAAATCCAAGAATCCTCACTTTTCTCATCAGCAAAACGTCGTTTTTCAAACATATCGATGAAAAATAACCATCATAGCCCCTATTACTTTGGATAAGTGGCGTGAAAAAGCAGATTGACTCATTCCAATAATGACGCTAGAAACTGCCTGAAAGGAGCCTGTTGCAAAAAAATGCAATGCAGCTAATAGTTTCAGAAGTCCCGGAATAGCTTGTGAACGAGCAGTCATTGGCTCCAAATGATCTTCAATCTCTCGATACAGGTGTAATATCGATTCACGATCAAGCCGGAATCTTTGTATGATCTCTCGGTCCGAAAGGCCGTGCAAACCAACCCGTGGAAGGAATACACGGGGGACACGAACTCTCCTTCTTCTAACGATCCGATTAGCTACATTTCCAGTATTCTGTCTTCTAGCCCGGATTTGCATCACACGGAGAATAAACAAATACAGAATTCTCTCCATAGCTGCTGAAATCAACAATGTAAGTACAATGCTGATATTACTGCCTTTTATATATGTCTAGACTGGCGTCTAGAGTGACTTTCCTATTGTTTTGTACCTTGCCCGCCACCTAAAAGGTGGCAAGGCAAAAATAACGAGGTGGGGGCGGAGATTGACGCGAGCGGACAAATAGATTTTTTAGTACATTCGTTTTTGGCGAGTTGGTGGTCAAATGTGTCTAATTACAGAGAAAAATGGAGAGGTAGCGAGGTTTGGGGGATAAGTACGCTCGCAATTTTAAAGATGCGCGTTTTAACATAATTGACGGCTTTGTACATATCAGTTTGCGAGTTTTGACGCGAGATTTGTCGCGGGTAGCTCGCTGACTGCTTAGTACATGGAGCCCCAGATCTGCAGACCAGGATTTAAGCCATAAAGCTCTCCTGCAAAGAAATGCCAAATACAAACTTTTGACATTAATTTTCATAATATCAAAAACAGCATCACAAATAAAAGAATTAGCATTTTTAAGTAAACTTAAAAGATTGACACAAATAGAATAATCAAAACACTGTTCAGGATGACTGGATAACAAATAATTTGAAGCAGCAGCCACATCAGCTATAGAAATGGCTGGCCTTAGTAAGTAACCTGCTTGTAAAAAATCTGTTCTGTTAAAAGACTCTAACTTCCTGTCTAGAGGATCTTTAAAAGAAGTACTATCTTCCAAAGGAATTGTACTACGCTTAACCAAAGTAGAAATAGTCCCATCATTCTTAGGATCTCTTTCCCAAAATGCAATATTAGGAGCTGACAAAGAATCTAGGGCGCGATCCGATATACGGCGCAGGTTTCGGCGCAAGCGTGGAAACTTGCGCAGCCCGTAGTTTGACCTCGCACATCGAGCTATCACATATACGGTGCCGGCAGTTGCTAAAGTGCCATAAGTCGGACAAACTAGCGATGTCTAGAAATAAGCGTAAGTACAAATTTCTGGAGTCGCCAGTGACTTACGGCACTTTAGAAACTGCCGCCGCCTAAAAAAACTAACTAAAGTATAAAATATCTCGTAACTGTCTAACACGACTCCCAAACTTAGCCTGCACGTATACCCCTATATCCGCAATCCCCCCTCTCACTCCTAACAATAAATGTATTAACGCCTAAACCGCCGCTCCCGGACCCCGCCGCAACCTCTATTATATGTATTAGCCCCTAATATGATCCCCCTACACCGCCGCCACCTATTTTAAATATATTAACCCCTAATATGATCCCCCTACACTGCCGCCACCTATTTTAAATATATTAACCCCTAATATGATCCCCCTACACCGCCGCCACCTATTTTAAATATATTACCCCCTAATATGATCCCCCTACACCGCCGCCACCTATTTTAAATATATTACCCCCTAATATGATCCCCCTACACCGGCGCCACCTATTTTAAATATATTACCCCCTAATATGATCCCCCTACACCGCCGACACCTATTTTAAATATATTAACCCCTAATATGATCCCCCTACACCGCCGCCACCTATTTTAAATATATTAACCCTTAAACCTAAGTCTAACCCTAACACCCCCTAACTTAATTATTATTGAAATAAATCTAAATAATATTAATATTATTAACTAAATTATTCCTATTTAAAACTAAATACTTACCTATAAAATAAACCCTAAGATAGCTACAATAATTAATAATTACATTATAGCTATTTTAGGGTTTATATTTATTTTACAGGTAACTTTGTATTTATTTTAACTAGGTACAATAGCTATTAAATAGTTAATAACTATTTAATAGCTACCTAGTTAAAATAATTACAAAATTACCTGTAAGATAAATCCAAACCTAAGTTACCATTACACACTACACTATCAATAAATTAATTAAATAAACTACAATTATCTCAGCTAAAATATAATTAAATATACTAAACTATATTACACAAAAAAAACAACACTAAATTACAAAAAATAAAAAAAGATTACAAGAATTTTAAGCTAATAAAATAAAAAAGCCCCCCAAAATAATAAAATTTCCCTACCCTAAACTAAATTAAAAAAGTAATCAGCTCTATTACCTTTTGCGGGGCATTGCCCCAAAGTAATCAACTCTTTTACCTGTAAAAAAAAAGAACAACCCCCCCATTACAACCCACCACCCACACACCCCTACTCTAAAACCCACCCAATCCCCCCTTAAAAAAACCTAAGTCTAACCCCCAAGTGGTCCTTACCTGTCCTGAAGACCAACGGAGAAGGTCCTGTTCCAGGAGGTGAAGTCTTCTTCCAAGCGGCGACCTCTTCTTCCAGGAACCAGCCGGCACGGAGCGGAGGAGTTGAAGACCGATGACCGCGGAGCTGAAGACCGTCCACTCTGGAACTGAAGACTGGCGATGCTGGAACTGAAGATCGGCGACGCTGGAACTGAAGACCGCGGAGCCATGGAGCGTGGAGGATCTTCTTCATACGATCTCTGCCGTACACTGAATAGGAATTCAAGGTACGCGATTAAAAATGGCGTCCCTTGAATTCCTATTGGCTGATTTGAGCCTTCAAATTCAAAATAGCCAATCGGATGAGAGCTACTCTAATTCTATTGGTTGATTTGAATAGCCAATAGAATAAGAGCTACTGTAATTCTATTAGCCAATAGAATTACAGTAGCTCTTATTCTTAGGGGGTAATACATATAATATAGGTGGTGGCGGGGTCTGGGAGCGGCGGTTTAGGGGTTAAACACTTTATTAGGGATTGCGGTGGGGGATTGCGGTTGACAGGTAGATAGACATTGCGCATGCGTTAGGTGTTAGGTTTTATTTTGCAGGCAGTTTAGGGAGTTACGGGGCTCCAATACTCAGCGTAAGGCTTACTACGCCTGCATTTTGTGGCGAGGTCCTTACGCTGTATATTGGATACCAAACTGCGCGGGTTTGGTATACCAGTCAATGGGCCATAAAACTTCGGCTGAAGGTTGAAATATACGAGCGTAACTTCTAGGTTACGCCGTATATAGGATACCAAACCAGCGCAATATTTGGCGTCGCCAGCTTTTGTGGGCGACGCTGCATATCGGATCGAGCCCATAATTTCTTAAACCTTGCAGATGGGTTAAAGTAATTTCCAGGCTTAGAGCATTCCTTAGAAATCATGTCAGAAATAGCACCAGAAATTGAAAAAACTTCAGGAAGTTTAACAACAGTGTTAAAAACTGAATTTAAACAATTACAAGGTTTGTCATCAGAAGCTTTAGAATTTTTATCCCCTAAAAAAATAAAGACCTCATTTAAAAGAGAACCAATATGTTCAGAAGAAACTTCACCCTCTGAAGACATAACAGTATCCCTGGCCCCAGGGCACATAGTACTGGTAGAATGAGAAACCTGTTTTCAGTCTGGAGAGCAGCCATAGCGTCAGATACCGCTGCTGTAATTAACTTTCTCAATTTAGGTAAAAGTTCCTCAGCATTCTCCTGTTATGAAGAAAAAGAAGGAGCATTATTACCCACAGAAACAGCATTAGATGAGTCTGATTGCAACAAAAAATTTACACTTGAGTCACATAAATGAGCTGAGGAAGGTACTTTGCATTCTAACAGTAAGCATGCCTATTGGTAAAAATGGTGATCAGTAGTGATGTCGCGAACATAAAATTTTCCGTTCGCGAACGGCGAACGCGATCTTCCACAAAAGTTTGCGAACGGGCGAACCGGGCGAACCGCCATAGACTTCAATAGGCAGGCGAATTTTAAAACCCACAGGGACTCTTTCTGGCCACAATAGTGATGGAAAAGTTGTTTCAAGGGGACTAACACCTGGACTGTGGCATGCCGGAGGGGGATCCATGGGAAAACTCCCATGGAAAATTACATAGTTGATGCAGAGTCTGGTTTTAATCCATAAAGGGCATAAATCACCTAACATTCCTAAATTGTTTGGAATAACGTGCTTTAAAACATCAGGTATGATGTTGTATCGATCAGGTAGTGTAAGGGTTACGCCCGCTTCACAGTGACAGACCAAACTCCCCGTTTAACGCACCGCAAACAACCGCAAACAGTCCATTTGCACAACCGCAAACTCCCCATTTGCACAAGGTTGGATACCAAGCTAGCCATGTCCCGTTCCTTGTCCTCACTGATGTCATTGAAGGTCTCTTCCTCCACCCAGCCACGTACAACACCAAGGGTCCCCGAAAGGTGACAACAAGCCCCCTGGGACGCCTGCTGTGTTTGGTCTTCCACCTCCTCAAAGCCACCTTCCTCCTCTGACTCCTCTTCTTCAGACTCCTCTCTTTGCGTTGCCTCTCTTTGCGTTATTATAAGGTGTGTTAAGTAGTACTATTCCTATCAGTTTAATCCCTGTTACGTCCCCTATCAGGGGACGTGTATATGGCATCGATTTTAGGAACCGGGAGATGGAAAAAGATGCTTGGTCGGTCCTCCTACTTCAAATTTGGGGCACTGCGCGTGCAATCTAATGTGCCACCAGATAGGAGTGGTGTGTTACGTAGTTCTGTTCTTATCAGTTTAATCCCTGTTACGTCCCCTATCAGTGTTGTTTTTTTTAAATGTACACTACTATTACACCAGATATGAGTTGCACTGGTGTGACACTGTGACCTGGCAGGCAGGCACTGAAACGCACACGTGTGAAGGAAACTGACTGCTATTATTTCACAGTCAAAAAAGTGTTGTTTTTTTTAAATATACTCTACTGTTACAACAGATATGAGTGGTGGCACTGGTGTGACACTGTGCCCTGGCAGGCAGACACTGAAACACACGTGTGATGGAAACTGACTGCTATTATTTCACAGTCAAAAAAGTTTTTTTTTTTTAAATGTACACTACTGTTACAACAGATACTGTATTAGTGGTGGCACTGGTGTGACACTGTGCCCTGGCAGGCAGGCACTGAAATGCACACGGGTGAAGGAAACTGACTGCTATTATTTCACAGTCAAAAAAGTGTTGTTTTTTTAAAATTTACACTACTGTTAAACCAGATATGAGTTGCACTGGTGTGACACTGTGCCCTGGCAGGCAGGCACTGAAACGCACACGTGTGAAGGACACTGACTGCTATTATTTCACAGTCAAAAAAGTGTTGTTTTTTTTAAATGTACACTACTGTTACAACAGATATGAGTGGTGGCACTGGTGTAACACTGTGCCCTGGCAGGCAGGCACTGAAACGCACACGTGTGAAAGAAACTGACTGCTATTATTTCACAGTCAAAAAGTGTTTATTTTTTTAAATGTACACTACTGTTACAACAGATATGAGTGGTGGCACTGGTGTGACACTGTGCCCTGGCAGGCAGGCACTGAAACGCACACGTGTGAAGGAAACTGACTGCTATTATTTCACAATCAAAAAAGTGTTTTTTTTTTTAAATGTACACTACTGTTACAACAGATATGAGTGGTGGCACTGGGCAAGTGGGCACAGTATACGTTGTGAGCCTGACACACACGCTGGCAGGCAGGCAACTGCAATTAGATTACACAGGAAAAAAAGAAAAAAAAGCAGACTGATGTTCTAGCCCTAAAAAGGGCTTTTTTGGGGTGCTGTCCTTACAGCAGAGATCAGATGAGTCCTTCAGGACTGTAGTGGACACTGAATACACTAGCCTAACTATCGATTTCCCTATTAAATCAGCAACAGCTACACTGTCCCTTCTCTCACTAAGAATGCAGCTTCCGAATGAATCTAAAATGGATGCTGTCCAGGAGGTGGGAGGGTCTGGGAGGGAGGGTCTGCTGCTGATTGGCTGGAATGTGTCTGCTGGCTGTGAGGTACAGGGTCAAAGTTTACTCAATGATGACGAATAGGGGGCGGATCGAACATTGCATATGTTCACCCACCACGGCGAACGTGAACAAGCTATGTTCACCGGGAACTATTCGCTGGCGAACTATTTGCGACATCACTAGTGATCAGGGGACTCAGTTTCTGGAGTAGAAATAGGAACAGAATCAGTAGGCTCCATTATATAATTAAATTATGCATAAAGCACTATAACCACATAAAGTAAGCTCTTAGCTCTTAAGGGATGAAAAAAAACTTAGGCCTAGATTTGGAGTTCGGCGGTAAAAGGGCTGTTAACGCTCCGCGGGCTTTTTTCTGGCCGCACCATAAATTTAACTCTGGTATCGAGAGTTAAAACAAATGCTGCGTTAGGCTCCAAAAAAGGAGCGTAGAGCATTTTTACCGCAAAAGCAACTCTCGATACCAGAGTTGCTTACGGACGCGGCCGGCCTCAAAAACGTGCTCGTGCACGATTCTCCCATAGGAAACAATGGGACTGTTTGAGCTGAAAAAAAACCTAACACCTGCAAAAAAGCAGCGTTCAGCTCCTAACGCAGCCCCATTGTTTCCTATGGGGGAACACTTCCTACGTCTGCACCTAACACCCTAACATGTACCCCGAGTCTAAACACCCCTAATCTTACACTTATTAACCCCTAATCTGCCGCCCCCGCTATCGCTGACCCCTGCATATTTTTTTTAACCCCTAATCTGCCGCTCCGTAAAACGCCGCCACCTACGTTATCCCTATGTACCCCTAATCTGCTGCCCTAACATCGCCGACCCCTATGTTATATTTATTAACCCCTAATCTGCCCCCCACAACGTCGCCGACACCTGCCTACACTTATTAACCCCTAATCTGCCGACCGGACCTGAGCGCTACTATAATAAAGTTATTAACCCCTAATCCGCCTCACTAACCCTATCATAAATAGTATTAACCCCTAATCTGCCCTCCCTAACATCGCCGACACCTACCTTCAATTATTAACCCCTAAACTTCCGATCGGAGCTCACCGCTATTCTAATAAATGGATTAACCCCTAAAGCTAAGTCTAACCCTAACACTAACACCCCCCTAAATTAAATATAATTTTTATCTAACGAAATAAATTAACTCTTATTAAATAAATTATTCCTATTTAAAGCTAAATACTTACCTGTAAAATAAATCCTAATATAGCTACAATATATATTATATTTATATTATAGCTATTTTAGGATTAATATTTATTTTACAGGCAACTTTGTAATTATTTTAACCAGGTACAATAGCTATTAAATAGTTAAGAACTATTTAATAGTTACCTAGTTAAAATAATAACAAATTTACCTGTAAAATAAATCCTAACCTAAGTTATAATTAAACCTAACACTACCCTATCAATAAAATAATTAAATAAACTACCTACAATTACCTACAATTAACCTAACACTACACTATCAATAAATAAATTAAACACAATTGCTACAAATAAATACAATTAAATAAACTAGCTAAAGTACAAAAAATAAAAAAGAACTAAGTTACAGAAAATAAAAAAATATTTACAAACATAAGAAAAATATTACAACAATTTTAAACTAATTACACCTACTCTAAGCCCCCTAATAAAATAACAAAGCCCCCCAAAATAAAAAATTCCCTACCCTATTCTAAATTAAAAAAGTTACAAGCTCTTTTACCTTACCAGCCCTGAACAGGGCCCTTTGCGGGGCATGCCCCAAGAATTTCAGCTCTTTTGCCTGTAAAACAAAACATACAATACCCCCCCCCCCCAACATTACAACCCACCACCCACATACCCCTAATCTAACCCAAACCCCCCTTAAATAAACCTAACACTAAGCCCCTGAAGATCTTCCTACCTTGTCTTCACCATCCAGGTATCACCGATCCGTCCTGGCTCCAAGATCTTCATCCAACCCAAGCGGGGGTTGGCGATCCATAATCCGGTGCTCCAAAGTCTTCCTCCTATCCGGCAAGAAGAGGACATCCGGACCGGCAAACATCTTCTCCAAGCGGCATCTTCGATCTTCTTCCAGCCGGTGCGGAGCGGGTCCATCTTGAAGCAGGCGACGCGGATCCATCCTCTTCTTCCGATGTCTCCCGACTAATGACGGTTCCTTTAAGGGACGTCATCCAAGATGGCGTCCCTCGAATTCCGATTGGCTGATAGGATTCTATCAGCCAATCGGAATTAAGGTAGGAATTTTCTGATTGGCTGATGGAATCAGCCAATCAGAATCAAGTTCAATCCGATTGGCCGATCCCATCAGCCAATCAGATTGAGCTCGCATTCTATTGGCTGATCGGAACAGCCAATAGAATGCGAGCTCAATCTGATTGGCTGATTGGATCAGCCAATCGGATTGAACTTGATTCTGATTGGCTGATTCCATCAGCCAATCAGAAAATTCCTACCTTAATTCCGATTGGCTGATAGAATCCTATCAGCCAATCGGAATTCGAGGGACGCCATCTTGGATGACGTCCCTTAAAGGAACCGTCATTAGTCGGAAGACATCGGAAGAAGAGGATGGATCCGCGTCGCCTGCTTCAAGATGGACCCGCTCCGCACCGGATGGAAGAAGATCGAAGATGCCGCTTGGAGAAGATGTTTGCCGGTCCGGATGTCCTCTTCTTGCCGGATAGGAGGAAGACTTTGGAGCACCGGATTATGGATCGCCAACCCCCGCTTGGGTTGGATGAAGATCTTGGAGCCAGGACGGATCGGTGATACCTGGATGGTGAAGACAAGGTAGGAAGATCTTCAGGGGCTTAGTGTTAGGTTTATTTAAGGGGGGTTTGGGTTAGATTAGGGGTATGTGGGTGGTGGGTTGTAATGTTGGGGGGGGGGGTATTGTATTTATTCTTTTACAGGCAAAAGAGCTGAAATTCTTGGGGCATGCCCCGCAAAGGGCCCTGTTCAGGGCTGGTAAGGTAAAAGAGCTTGTAACTTTTTTAATTTAGAATAGGGTAGGGAATTTTTTATTTTGGGGGGCTTTGTTATTTTATTAGGGGGCTTAGAGTAGGTGTAATTAGTTTAAAATTGTTGTAATATTTTTCTTATGTTTGTAAATATTTTTTTAATTTCTGTAACTTAGTTCTTTTTTATTTTTTGTACTTTAGCTAGTTTATTTAATTGTATTTATTTGTAGCAATTGTGTTTAATTTATTTATTGATAGTGTAGTGTTAGGTTAATTGTAGGTAATTGTAGGTAGTTTATTTAATTATTTTATTGATAGGGTAGTGTTAGGTTTAATTATAACTTAGGTTAGGATTTATTTTACAGGTAAATTTGTTATTATTTTAACTAGGTAACTATTAAATAGTTCTTAACTATTTAATAGCTATTGTACCTGGTTAAAATAATTACAAAGTTGCCTGTAAAATAAATATTAATCCTAAAATAGCTATAATATAATTATAATTTATATTGTAGCTATATTAGGATTTATTTTACAGGTAAGTATTTAGCTTTAAATAGGAATAAGTTATTTAATAAGAGTTAATTTATTTCGTTAGATAAAAATTATATTTAACTTAGGGGGGTGTTAGTGTTAGGGTTAGACTTAGCTTTAGGGGTTAATCCATTTATTAGAATAGCGGTGAGCTCCGATCGGAAGTTTAGGGGGTTAATAATTGAAGTTAGGTGTCGGCGATGTTAGGGAGGGCAGATTAGGGGTTAATACTATTTATGATAGGGTTAGTGAGGCGGATTAGGGGTTAATAACTTTATTATAGTAGCGCTCAGGTCCGCTCGGCAGATTAGGGGTTAATAAGTGTAGGCAGGTGTCGGCGACGTTGAGGGGGCAGATTAGGGGTTAATAAATATAATATAGGGGTCGGCGGTGTTAGGGGCAGCAGATTAGGGGTACATAGGGATAACGTAGGTGGCGGCGATTTGCGGTCGGCAGATTAGGGGTTAATTATTTTAAGTAGCTGGCGGCGATGTTGTGGGGGGCAGGTTAGGGGTTAATAAATATAATATAGGGGTCGGCGGGGTTAGGGGCAGCAGATTAGGGGTACATAAGTATAACGTAGGTGGCGGTCGGCAGATTAGGGGTTAAAAATTTTAATCGAGTGGCGGCGGTGTGGGGGGAGCTCGGTTTAGGGGTACATAGGTAGTTTATGGGTGTTAGTGTACTTTAGGGTACAGTAGTTAAGAGCTTTATAAACCGGCGTTAGCCAGAAAGCTCTTAACTCCTGCTATTTTCAGGCGGCTGGAATCTTGTCGTTAGAGCTCTAACGCTCACTGCAGAAACGACTCTAAATACCAGCGTTAGAAAGATCCCATTGAAAAGATAGGCTACGCAAATGGCGTAGGGGGATCTGCGGTATGGAAAAGTCGCGGCTGAAAAGTGAGCGTTAGACCCTTTAATCACTGACTCCAAATACCAGCGGGCGCCCAAAACCAGCGTTAGGAGCCTCTAACGCTGGTTTTGACGGCTACCGCCGAACTCTAAATCTAGGCCTAAGTTTTTTTCCCCTCCTAAGTAGCTTAAATGGACAGTGTACACCAATTTTCATCTAACTGCATGTAATAGACACTACTATAAATAATAATATGCACAAGTACCAATATAAAAATCTAGTGTAAATCTTTTAAATAATTACTTAGGAGATCCCAGTTTACCACAGTTGATGAGGTTATGCTGGGACACCCAGTGAAAGGGGCTTGGAAAGCAGAAAGAGCAGAAACTCCCCCTCATATGAAAAGACAGATTACACAAACAATGGCAGCAAGAACATATAGACCTGGGTCTACATCTGATACTTTGGGGCTTGGTTAGAAGTCTGAAAAGCAGCACAATCGGCTAGATTACAAGTTTTGCGTTATGAGTGAAAAAGCAGCATTATGGCTCTTTTTCACTACCGCTGCTATTACGAGTTTTGCAGGTATAGCTGTCCCGCACACTTTTTTGGCTGTAACGCAACGTAATTACCACAACTTTCAAAAAGTCCTTTTTCAATGGGACTTCCATAGCGCCGGTATTACGAGTTTGCCTTTCCGGCCAAAAAGTGAGCGGTACAGCCTATACCGTCAAGATCCATACCGTAAACTGAAAGTCAATAGTTATGAGTTTTACGCTACAAAGCTGTAGAATAAAACTCATAACTAAAGTGTTACAAAGTACACTAACACCCATAAACTACCTATTAACCCTTAAACCGAGGCCCTCCCGCATTGCATACACTAAAATAAAATTATTAACCCCTAATCTGCCACTCCCGATATCGCCGCCACTTTAATAAACATATTAACTCCTAAACCGCCGCACTTCCACATCGCAAACACTAGTTAAATATTATTAACCCCTAATCTGCTGTCCCTAACATTGCCGCAACCTACATTACTGTTATTAACCCTTAATCTGCTGCCCCCAAAATCGCCACCACTATAATAAAGGTATTAACCCTTAAACCTAACCCTAATTCTAACCCTAACACCCCCTAACTTTAATGTAATTCAAATAAATCTAAATAAAACCTACTATTAACCCTTTGAGTGCTAATGACGGCTCTGAGCCATCACAGAGTTCCTCACACTGGTGCTAATGACGGCTCAGAGCCGTCATGAGCACTCTCCCAGCATGAGGGAGATCTGGGGGCTAATTAATAAAATATATGTCTTGCAGCGCCACTGAGATCTGGGGGCTCCTTACTGCTCCTACCCTGGCGATCGTGCCTGTAGAGTGAC
Source organism: Bombina bombina (assembly GCF_027579735.1). Classification (NCBI taxonomy): domain Eukaryota; kingdom Metazoa; phylum Chordata; class Amphibia; order Anura; family Bombinatoridae; genus Bombina; species Bombina bombina. Next base: position 603,803,558 of record NC_069503.1, on the reverse strand, counting down.
AGGCATCGCCGGGGCTTCACATGATGCGCAGTGACGTCACGCGCAATTACGTATCTAATGTAATATGTATCTCAGGCATCTAAGAAGCTACAGACCCCCAAGACCCATTGTTGGAAAGGTAATCGCCTAACCTTTCCAATAGTGTAAGTATTGGGGGTCTGTAAGGAAAAAAAAAGTAAAAAAAAAATGTTTTCAAAAATTTCAAAAAAAATAATAATAAAAAAAAATATTAGCACCCAGGTGGGAAATGGCTTAGCAGCCAAAGGGTTAATAACTAAATAATTCCTATTTAAAACTAAATACTTACCTATAAACCCTAAGCTAGCTACAATATAACTAATAGTTACATTGTAGCTATCTAGGGTTTTATTTTTATTTCACAGGCACATTTGTATTTTTTTAACTAGGTAAACTAGTTAGTAAATAGTTATTAACTATTTACTAGCTAGCTAGTTAAAATAAATAAAATTTACCTGTAAAATAAAACCTAGCCTGTCTTACACTAACACCTAACATTACACTACAATTAAATAAATTACATTAATTAAATACAATTAACTAAATTACAAAAACAAACAAACACTAAATTACACAAAAAAGAAATGATCAAATATTTAAGCTAATTACACCTAATCTAATAGCCCTATCAAAATAAAAAAGCCCCCCAAAATAAAAATACCCCTAGCCTAAACTGAACTGCCAGTAGCCCTTAAAAGGGCCTTTTGTAGGGCACTGCCCCAAAGAAATCAGCTATTTTACCTCTAAAAAAAATACAAACAACCACACAACCAAACCCCCCAAATAAAATCCTATCTAAAAAACCTAAACTCCCCATTGCCCTGAAAAGGGCATTTGGATGGGCATTGCCCTTAAAAGGGCATTTAGCTCTTTTTCGTTGCCCAAACCCCTAATCTAAAACTAAAACCCACCCAATAAACCCTTAAAAAAACCTAACACTAACCCCCGAAGATCCACTTACAGTTTTTGAAGACCCGACATCCATCCTCAACGAAGCGACAGCAGTCCTCAGCAAAGCCGGCAGAAGTCTTCATCTAAGCGGCTGAAATCTTCATCCAACTGGGCAGAAGTCTTTATCCAGACGGCATCTTCTATCTTCATCCATCCGGCACGGAGCGGCTCCATCTTCAAGACTTTTGGCGTCGTGCATCCTCTTCTGACGACGGCTAACGAAGAATGAAGGTTCCTATAAGGGACGTCATCCAAGATGGATTTTTTCACCTTTAATTCCAATTGGCTGATAGAATTCTATCAGCCCATCAGAATTCAAGGGACGCCATCTTGGATGACATCCCTTAAAGGAACCTTCATTCTTCAGTAGCCGTCATAAGAAGAGAATGCTCTGTGCCGGATGTCTTGAAGATGGAGCCGCTCCATGCCGGATGGATGAAGATAGAAGATGCCATTTGGATGAAGACTTCTGCCCGGTTGGATGAAGACTTTGGCCTGCTTGGATGAAGACTTCTGCCGGCTTTGCTGAGGACTTCAGCCGCTTCCTTGAGGATGGATGTCGGGTCTTCAAAAACTGTAAGTAGATCTTCGGGAGTTAGTGTTAAGTTTTTTTAAGGGTTTATTGGGTTGCTTTTCTTTTTAGATTAGGGGTTTGGGCACCAAAAAAGAGCTAAATGCCCTTTTAAGGGCAATGTCCATCCAAATGCCCTTTTCAGGGCAATGGGGAGCTTAGGTTTTTTAGATACGATTTTATTTGGAGGGTTGGTTGTGTGGGTGGTGGGTTTTACTGTTGGGGGGTTGTTTGTATTTTTTTTACAGGTAAAAGAGCTGATTTCTTTGGGACAATGCCCCGCCAAAGGCCCTTTTAAGGGCTATTGGCAGTTTAGTTTAGGCTAGGTTTTTTTTTATTTTGGGGGGGCTTCTTTATTTTGATAGGGCTATTAGATTAGGTGTAATTAGTTTAAATATTTGATCATTTCTTTTTTATTTTGTGTAATTTAGTGTTTGTTTGTTTTTGTAATTTAGTTAATTGTATTTAATTAATGTAATTTATTTAATTGTAGTGTAAGGTTAGGTGTTAGTGTAAGACAGGTTAGGTTTTATTTTACAGGTAAATTTGTATTTATTTTAACTAGGTAGCTAGTAAATAGTTAATAACTATTTACTAACTAGTCTACCTAGTTGAAATAAATACAAACTTGCCTGTGATATAAAAATAAAACCTAAGATAGCTACAATGTAACTATTAGTTATTTTGTAGCTAGCTTAGGGTTTATTTTACAGGTAAGTATGTATTTAGTTTTAAATAGGAATTATTTAGTTAATGATAGTCATTTTTAATTAGATTTATTTTAATTATGAAGTTAGGGGTGTTAGGGTTAGACTTAGGGTTAAGGGTTAATAACTTTAGTATAGTGGCGGCGACGTTGGGGGAGGCAGATTAGGGGTTCATAAGTGTAGGTAGGTGGCGGCGACATTGGGGGTGGCAGATTAGGGGTTAATAAGTATAATGTAGGTGGTGGCAATATTGGGGACGGCAGATTAGGGGTTAATAAGTGTAGGTAGGTGGCGGCGACATTGGGGGCAAAATATTAGGGGTTAATAAGTGTAGGTAGGTAGCGGCGATGTCGGGGGAGGCAGATTAGGGGTTAATAAATATAATGTAGGTGTCGGCGATGTTGGGGGCAGCAGATTAGGGGTTAATAAGTATAATGTAGGTGGCGACGATGTCGGGGGCGGCAGATTAGGGGTTAATAAGTGTAGGTAGGTTGCGGCGATGTTGGGGCGGCAGATTAGGGGTTAATAAGTATAATGTAGGTTTCGGCTATGTCAGGGGCAGCAGATTAGGGGTTAATAAGTGTAATGTAGGTGTCGGCGATGTCGGGGGAGGCAGATTAGGGGTGTAAACATAACTTTTCTTTCCCTGTAGGAATCAATGGGGCTGCGTTACAGAGGTTTACGCTCCTTTATTGCAGATGTTAGGCTTTTTTTTAACCGTCTCTCCCCATTGATGTCTATGGGGAAATCGTGCACGAGCACTTGAAACCAGCTCACAGGAGCGCTGGTATTTGAGTGTGGTATGGAGCCCATAGGTATTATTGCCTGCTATTCCCGGGTTTTTGCAAACCTGTAATAATAATTAGCACCGAGCCACTCATAACGCAAAACTTGTAATCTAGCCGATAGTTATTAAAAAATAAGAAAAAGTGTTAAAAAAGTCTCCCAGATGGTCTATATAAATGGATCATCTACAAAATATTTATGCAAAGAAAAATCTAGTGTGCAATGTCCCTTTAAGTAATAATACGTGCAAAACCGAACTGTCAAAAAAATAAAAATAAACAGAAGGAATGCAACATCCGGGACGCGCACAAAATCAATTGCCAAAAATACTCACCAAAAACTCGACATGCGCATAACCAATGAGCGTGCGCTACCTTGACGAGTGACAGCAAAAAATATCCCTAATAGAAAAATATGGATTGTGTACAAAGCCAAAATGCGCATAACCTACCAACATGCGCTAACACGATGAGTGACAGTGAAAAATGTACACTAATCTGACTTGTGCAAACCTGACACGTGCGACTCCGAAGGCTGATGTGCAAAAACAAAACTAGGCGCTCAAAACCCCCCTGCTGTTTGCAAACTTATTATAAGGGGATTAGCAAAGAAAGATACTGTTCCAGGGTCAGATATAAAGGATAATATATATATATATATACTGTATATATACTGTATATATATATATATATATATATATATACATACATATATATACTGTATATATATATATATATATATATATATATATATATATATACACTCACCGGCCACTTTATTAGGTACACCTGTTCAATTGCTTGGTAACACAAATAGCTAATCAGCCAATCCCATGGCAGCAACTCAATGCATTTAGGCATCTAGATGTGGTGAAGACGACTTGCTGAAGTTCAAACCGAGCATCAGAATGGGGAAGAAAGGGGATTTAAGTGACTTTGACTGTGGCATGGTTGTTGGTGCCAGATGGGTTATAGTCAGAAAAAGAGAAAATATCCAGGGAGCGGCAGTTTTGTTGATGACAATGCCTTGTTGATGTCAGAGGTCAGAGGAAAATGGGCAGACTGGTTTGAGATGATAGAAGGGCAACAGTAACTCAAAAAAACACTCGTTACAACCAAGGTATACCATTTCTGAACGAACAACACATCGAACTTTGATGCAGATGGTCTACAGCAGCAGAAGACCACACCAGGTGTTACGCCTGTCAGCTCAGAACATGAAACTGAGGCTACAATTTGCACAGGCTCGCCAAACTTGGACAATAGAAGATTTGAAAAACGTTGCCTGGTCTGATGAGTCTTGATTTCAGCTGCGACATTCAAATGGTAGGGTCAGAATTTGGGGTAAACAACATGAAAGCATAGATCCATCCTGCCTTGAAGCAATGGTTCAGCCTGGTGGTGGTATAACGGTGTGGGGGCCTTTGGGATGTGATGGAACAGGAGATTGACATCGGATGTGCAGCCAACAAATTTGCAGCAACTGCGTGATGTTATCATGTCAATATGGACCAAAATCTCTGAGGAATGTTTCCAACACCTTGTTGATTCTATGCCATTAAGCATTAAGGAAGTTCTGAAGGCAAAAGGGGGTTCAACCTGGTACTAGCAAGGTGTACCTAATAAAGTGTCTAGTGAGTATATATATATATATATATATATATATATATAAATAACTATACCACAAAGTGCCATAACATAGCCATAGTGTCTTATATAACAATAAAAAAATAATACTTACCAGAAGACATTCGTCTACCATCTATGTAGTAGACAGCCAAACCAATACTGAAGCATATCAGTAGAGGTTATGGAATAGGAGTATACTGTAGATACATAAAGGGAGGAACCCCAAATACATCCCTCTGACAAGCACTGCACAGGGGAAACTGAGCCTCAAAATACACTAAAAACCCCTCTCTGAAGAAAACCATCCACATCTTCATTCTCCAACTACCTCCAGTGGAGGCCTAGAAAAGTCTGAGGTGTGAGGTAGAAAGAGTTATATAGACCTCTTGGAGTTTAAGAATTTTTGCCTCCTTCAAGTGGTAATTCCCAGTATTATTATTATTATTATTCTTTATTTATAAAGCGCCAACAGATTCCGCAGCGCTGTCCATGGGTTACAAAGATAAAAGGACAGTACAATATGAGACACCAGACAAAATGTAACAAATAAATACAGAGGAAATTGGGAGCCCTGTTCCCATCGGAACTTACAATCTAAATGGGTAGGAGGGTGAGAAACAGGAGGTGGGGACTGCAAAGGTGGGAATGATGTTAGTGTGGAGTTAGATGAGGGCAACTATTAGGCAAGGGGAATTCAATAGTTACTGATTTGGTGATAGGCTTCCCTGAACAGGAAGGTCTTTAGGGATCATTTAAAGGAGGAGAGACTGGGGGAAAGTCTGACAGCTAAAGAAAGTGCATTCCAGAGGGTTGGTGCCGCACGAGAGAAGTCCTGTAGTATGGGAGGAGGTGATGGTAGAATAGGCAAGGAGTAGATCGTTGTTGGATCATAGGGGACAGGCTGGACTATATTTGTTGATGAGTGAGGACAGGTGGGGGGGCTGCATTGGTAAGGGCTTTGTAGGTCAGAGTGAGAATTTTGAATTTAATTCTGCTGTGAATGGGGAGCCAGTGAAGGGGCTCAAAGAGGGGTGCAGCGGATACAGAGCGTCAGGAGAGCTGGATTGGCCTAGCAGAGGCATTTAGGATACATTGAAGGGGGGAGAGGTGGGAGAGAGGAAGGCCAGTTAGTAGGTTGTTACAGTTGTCAAGCTAGGAAATTACTAGGGAATAGATTAGCTGTTTAGTAGTTTCAGCACTCAGAAAAGGATGAATTTTGGAGATATTGCATAGGTGGTTGCGACAGTATGAAGAGAGAGATTGGATGTGGGGTATGATGGACAGATTGGAGTCAAGAGTAACTCATAGGCAGCGGACTTGGGGTGATGGGGAGATAGTGGTGTCACCAACAGTGATAATAAAGTTAGAAACTGGAGTAGAATTAGATGGGGGGATTAGAAGAAGCTCAGTCTTGGATATGTTGATTTTTAGGTGTTGAGAGGCCATCCAGGAAGAAATGCCAGATAAGCAGTTGCTGATGTGGGAAAGGACAGAAGGAGGGAGTGCAGGGGTGGATAGGTAGATCTGAGTATCATCAGCATAGAGGTGATAGTTGAAGCCATAGATACTGATAGGTTTACCAAGTGAGGAAGTATAAATAGAGAAGAGTAGAGGGCCTAGAACAAAGCCTTGAGGTACTCCAACAGAGGCAATGGAGAGGAGGAGTCACCAGCAAATAAGACAGAAAAGGACCTATTAGAGAGATAAGAGTGGATCCAGGAGAGGGCAATGTCACAAAGCCCAAGGGAGCTGAGAGTCCATAGGAGGAGGGGATGATCAACAGTGTCAAAGGCAGCAGACAGGTCAAGTAAGATAAGTATAGAGTAGTGGCCATTGTTTTTAGCAGAAAGAAGATTGTTAGTAACTTTGGTGAGGGCAGTCTCAGTTGATTGTTGGGGACGGAAGCCAGATTACAGGGGGTCAAGCCATGAGTTGGAGGATAGGAAGTGGGTTAGGCAATCGAAAACTAGTTTTTCCAGGACTTGAGTAATAGATCATGGACTTTCACCACCTGTATGAAATAGATATTTTCTATGGATTATTTAGAATATTTTACAGTATGTATAATAATTTAAATAATATTTATTTATTTTTAAAATGTAATATTTAATATTTCAATAAAATATTCTTCATGTGCGCAATTCTTCATATGTGCTAATTCGTCTGCGCTAGTCCTAAATTGCGAACCCCTTCACATTGAAAATAATGTACTTTTTATTATTAAATAAATATTTCTATATATATATATATATGATACTATTCAAGTAAAATGCATATCTATACCTATATATCTATAGAAAAAAACATGGAAACATAGAATTTGACAGTAGATAAGAACCAAAAAGGCCCATCAAGTCTACCTATATTACATGTTACTTTTTCTTAGGATAGCCTTATGCATGTCCCAGGGATTTTTGAATTCCTTTACAGTCTTTGTGTTTACCACCTCAATTGGAAGTTTATTTGATGAATCCACCACCCTTTCTGTAAAAAAATGCTTCCTGGCATTTCTCCTGAATCTGGCACCCTCTACATTTTTTCTTTCATGCCTCAAATAGAGTATACAGGCTAGATTACGAATTTTTCATTATGAGCTGTGCGGTGCTAACAAGCAGTTTTGTCTCACTGCTCACTTACCTACAGCGCTTTTATTACGGGTTTTTACAAACCCGGCGTTAAAAGGCAAGAAGTGAGCGTTGAGCAAAATTTTGCTTGTTCCCGCACTCCAATACCAGCACTGCTTAAGTCAGCGGTTAGCTGGTCGTATATGCTCGTGCACGATTTCCCCATAGGAATCAACGGGGAGAGCCGGTTGAGAAAAAGTCTAACACCTGCAAAAAAGCAGCGTAAAACTCAGTAACGCAGCCCCATTGATTCCTATGGGGAAAGAAAATTTATGTTTACACCTAACACCCTAACATGAACCCCAAGTCTAAACACCCCTAATCTTACACTTATTAACCCCTAATCTGCCGCCCCCGACATCGCCGACACCTGCATTATATTTTTTAACCCCTAATCTGCCGCTCCAGACACCGCCGAAACCTACATTACAGTTATGAACCCCTAATCTGCTGTCCCCAACATCGCTGCCACCTACATTATATTTATTAACCCCTAATCTGCCACCCCCAATGTCGCCGCAACCTATCTACACTTATTAACCCCTAATCTGCCGCCCCCAACGTCGCTGCCACTATACTAAATGTATTAACCCCTAAACCTAAGTCTAACCCTAACCCTAACACCCCTTATCTTAAATATAATTTAAATAAATCTAAATAAAATTACTATAATTAACTAAATTTTTCCTATTTAAAACTAAATACTTACCTATAAAATAAACCCTAAGATAGCTACAATATAACCAATAGTTACATTGTATCTAGCTTAGGGTTTATTTTTATTTTACAGGCAAGTTTGTATTTATTTTAACTAGGTAGAATAGTTATTAACTATTTAATAACTACCTAGCTAAAATAAATACAAAAGTACCTGTAAAATAAAATCTAACCTAATTAACTAAATTAAATACAATTACCTAAATTAAATTAAATTAGCTAAAGTACAACCCCCCCCACTAAATTACAGAAAATAATAAACAAATTACAGATATTTAAACTAATTACACCTAATCTAATAGCCCTATCAAAATAAAAAAAAGCCCCCTTCAAATATATATAATGATTGGAACAGCCAATAGAATGCAAGCTCAATCAGCCAATAGGATTTTTTCTACCTTAATTCCGATTGGCTGATATAATTCTATCAGCCAATCAGAATCTAAGGGACGCCATCTTGAATGACGTCACTTAAACGAACCGTCATTCAGTAAGAAGCCGTCATTTAAAGAGGATGCTCCGCGCCGAATGTCTTGAAGATGGAGCCGCTCCGCGTCGGATGGATGAAGATAGAAAATGCCATCTGGATGAAGACTTCTGCCCGTCTGGAGGACCACTTCGCCCGGCTTGGATGAAGACTTCTCCCGGCTTCATTGAGGACTTCGGCCCGGTTGGATGAAGACTTCTGCCCCTTCCTTGAGGATGGATGTCCGGTCTTCAGAACAGTAAGTCGATCTTCAGGGGGTTAGTGTTAGATTTTTTTAAGGGTGTATTGGGTGGGTTTTATTTTTTAAATTAGGGTTTGGGCCGCAAAAGGGCTAACTGCCCTTTTAAGGGCAATGTCCATCCAAATGCCCTTTTCAGGCAATGGGGAGCTTAGTTTTTTTTAGATAGTATTTTATTTGGGGGGTTGGTTGTGTGGGTGGTGAGTTTTACTGTTGGGGGGTTGTTTGTATTTTTTTTTTTACAGGTAAAAGAGCTGATTACTTTGGGGCAATGCCCCGCAAAAGGCCCTTTTAAGGGCTATTGGTAGTTTAGTTTAGGCTAGGGTTTTTTTTTATTTTGGGGGTGCTTTTTTATTTTGAAAGGGCTACTAGATTAGGTGTAATTAGTTTAAATATCTGTAATTTGTTTATTATTTTCTGTAATTTAGTGTTTGTTTTTGTACTTTAGCTAATTTAATTTAGGTAATTGTATTTACTTTAGTTAATTTATTTCATTAATTATAGTGTAGTGTTAGGTGTTATTGTAACTTAGGTTAGGTTTTATTTTACAGGTACTTTTGTATTTATTTTAGCTAGGTAGTATTAAATAGTTAATAACTATTTAATAGCTATTCTACCTAGTTAAAATAAATACAAACTTGCCTGTAGAATAAAAATAAACCATAAATTAGCTACAAAGTAACTCTTAGTTATATTGTAGTTAGCTTAGGGTTTATTTTATAGGTAAGTATTTAGTTTTAAATAGCAATAATTTAGTTAATTATATTAATTTTTATCTTGATGTATTTAAATTATATTTAAGTTAGGGGGTGTTAGGGTTAGGGTTAGACTTAGGTTTAGGGGCGGCGACGTTGGGGGCGGCAGATTAGGGGTTAATAAATGTAGGTAGATTAGGGGTTAATATTATTTAACTAATGTTTGCGAGGCAGGAATGCGGCGGTTTAGGGGTTAATATGTTTATTATAGTTGCGGCAATGTCCGGAGCGGCAGATTAGGGTTTAAAAAATGTATTATAGTGTTTGCAAAGCGGGAGGGCCTCGGTTTAGGGGTTAATAGGTAGTTTATGGGTGTTAGTGTACTTTTTAGCACTTTAGTTATGAGTTTTATGTTACGGCGTTGTAGTGTAAAACTCTTAACTACTGACTTTTAAATGCGTTAGGACTCTTGACGGGGTAGGGTGTACCGCTCACTTTTTGTCCTCCCAGGACAGACTCGTAATACCGGCTCTATGGAAGTCCCATTGAAATAGACTTTACGAAGTTTACGTAAGTCGGTTTGCGGTAAGGCCAAAAAAGTGTGCGGTGACCCTAAACCTTCAAGACTCGTAATAGCAGCGGGCGTAAAAAAGCAGCGTTAGGACCTCTTAACGCTGCTTTTTTACCCTAACGCACAACTCATAATCTAGCCGTACATTTGTAAACAACTTTCCAATTTACTTCTATTATCAATTTTGCTTCATTTTCTTGTTATTCTTTATTGAAGGAGCAACATTGCACTGCTGGGAGCTTGCTGAACACATCTGTAAGCCAATTGCAAGAGGCATATCTATGCAGCCACCAATCAACAACTAGCTTCCAGCTTTTCAACCTACCTTGGTATGCTTTTCAGCAAATTAGATAAACAAAGTAAATTGGAAAATACCTTGGAGCACTTCTGACCTGAGCCAAATCTGCAGCAGATCCAATCAGCAATTCTCAGATATGCAACTAGCGCTGCTTATTGGATCAGGGGTTAAAATCACAGTAGTGTAGGGTCGATAGTCTTAAAATTACATGATCTAACTAATTTAAGGGACAGTCAAGTCCAAAAAAACCTTTCATGATTTAAATAGGGAACTTAATTTTAAACAACTTTCCAATTTACTTTCATCACTAATTTTGCTTTGTTCTCTTGGTATTCTTAGTTGAAAGCTAAAACCTATGAGGTTCATATGCTAATTTCTTAGACCTTGAAGACTGCCTCTAATCCGAAGGCATTTTGACCACTAGAGGGCATTAGTTCATGTTTTTCATATAGATAACATTGAGCTCATGCACGTGAAGTTACCCTGGAGTGAGCAATCATTGGCTAAAATGCAAGTCTGTCAAAACAACTGAAACAAGGGGGCATATTGCAGAGGCTTAGATACAAGGTAATCACAGAGGTAAAAATTGTATTTCTATAACAGTGTTGGTTATGCAAAACTGGGGAATGGGTAATAAAGGGATTATCTTTTGTTGAATGTCCCTTTAAAGCATGTTATTTTTCAACTAATATGGCCCTTTATTATTTTATTACAACTCAAATATCCCTGGTTGTCTAGAAGAGGTGCATGATCCTTCTATGCACTCCTGATGTTTGGTTCTGTGAAATGTATGAGGCAATTATAGATACAATTGTTTAGGTGGTGTTTGGGAGACAGCTGAATACCAAGTACCTAGGGCAGCACAGAAAAAAATACACTACTGTCTACAGTGCACAGTGGACTCTACAAACCTGCTTATAAGAAAAAATAAAATAATTTAGCCAAAGACTTGTGTTTAAAAAAAGTGTTGGGTTTTGAACCCTTTATAGAACATCAACTCATAACATTCCAGAAAAGGGTCAAATTCTAATCTAAGAATGACAAACAGAGATAGGCTGGTAACATGATATTACAATACAAATAATTATATGGGCTAAAATAGTTAATCTAAACCTTAATAGATCATTTTTTTTTATATTAAAGGAATGTATAATTCCTCAAAAATATTAAAAAAAATATTATTTACAATGTTATGATACAACTCAATGCTAAACTTCTTACTCCTACATATAAAACCTCTAGATTGTAAGATCTTCAGGCCAGGGCACTCTCTTACTGATTTGTATTGTTATGTTAAGTATAATAACTGGAATGGAGATTTATTTCAAAAAATCTAATGTGTTCTGTGATCGTGTACTCAGCACTGAGGAATAGGGTGTTTCTTTAAAATATATTATTATTATTATTATTATTATTATAAATAATAATAATCATAATAATCATAATCCAAACATATTAATTTCAAATGGTTCTTGGAGGAACATAAAAAATGTGATCATGCACTCAGCCCTGCAGAATCTGGCATCTCTAAAAATAAATTATATAATTATTATTATTATTATTATTAATAAAAGTAATAATAAAAACATATATTCATTTGGTCCTCAGAGTTAAACTAAAACTACCTGCCTGCACAGCTATTGTTACATTTTTCATGTTATGGTAGGGTGAAGCTTTCTCTTTCTATAAGATGTGACAGGCAAGTGTTCTTAAGGAAATGTAGGGAAAGCCCTCTGTTCATATGACTAATTAGAAAGACTTCATGCTGCGTTGCTCTTTTTGATGCTGATCCCTTTACTAATTGTCAGCTTTTTCCTTGATGAAAGTTAGGTTGAGTTCAAATGCTGAAGTGCAGTGTTCACCATTAATTTCTCTGACCTTAAACTTATCCAAGTTGACAAGACAGACGGAGAGACACACACAAATAGGTTTTTATTAAAGTAGTGCATAAAATGTCTTTTTTTATAAAAAAAACCCCCCAAGTAATTATATTATTGGTTGTAATAACACCACTTTTCTGCAAGAGCTTGTTATTAAATTATCTTGTAGTGCTGCGCCATTTTGATTGACTGTTAGTTTATAGGGACAGAATACTCCATCATGAATGTTGAAGAAGAGCTGGAAAAAATATTTTTGTATGAAAAAAGGTCAAGTTTAAACTTTAAACTGCTTATTTTTATTTGAAAGCTGTCATGAAGTGTAAATAAGCCTGAAACTGAAACATAAAAGTCACAATTAAACTCAGATGCAGTGGACACCTTAACAAAGCAAAAAAAAAAAAAAAAAAAAAACCTTCTATGATGATTAAATTTACTTTGTTGTCTTGGTGTCCTTTATTAAAACTTAGTTATTTTCCAGGAGGGCCTACCTAGATAGGATCAAGTGTGTGCACGTTTGTATGACAGCAGTGTTTTCAAAAATATTTTTGTTAAAAACATGACTGTTCCAAGCATCGTTGCCACATAGGAGTCCTCAACAAAGTATATCACAAGAACAAAGTAAATTTGATTGCAGATGTTACCTGGGAGGTTGTTTTTTATGAAATGGCCCCTGATGCCCCTGTTTATGCGGGAGCCTTCAGCAGTTATGAAGCAGCAGTCTTAAGGCTGCGGACTGGCTGCGGACATCAATCTGCCCGATCCTATACGATCGGGTTGATTGACACCCCCTGACACCAGAACTGCTTGTGCAATGTTAAATGCCGACATCGTATGCTGTCGGTACTCAGCGATGTCTGTCGGACAGACATTGATAAATCGGACCCTCTGTATCACAAATTCAATTTTGATTTTTATGTCATTTTAAGGCTTGAGTGCTCACTGGCTGATTATAGAGCCCCCACTGCTTTATTGGTTGGCAGTGATATGCTTCACAAGTATAAACACTTATTTAAATGTAACAAAAAAAAACTAAATGGCTCATGTGTTTCTTTAAATAGACATAAAAGGAAATAAAATAATGCCCTGTATATATAAGGATAACAGTTAAGAACTGTTAAATAAATGTTTGCAAGAAAAAAAAATGTTTAAAGGAACAGGAAAGTCAAAATTAAACTTGCTTGATTTAGATAGAGCATGTCATTTTTAGCCACTTTTAAATTCACTTCTATTTTTAAATGTGCTTTGTTCTCTTAGTATCCCTTGTTAAAAAAAGAATACACACATATCCGACACTAGTGGAAGCTAGCTGTTGATTGGTGCCTGCACACATTTGTCTCTTGTGACTGGCTAACTAGATGTGTTCAGCAAAGGATAAGAAGAGCATGAAGCAAATTTAATAATAAAAGTAAATTAGAAAGTTGATTAAAATTGTATGCTCTATCAAAATCAAGAAAGAAAATGTTGGGGTTTCCTGTTCCTTTAAATACAGGAAATTAACACTGATAAATAGGTATGGATATGATATGGGCTTCTACATTTATAAAAAAGTAGTTTTACTAAACACTGTAGCATCCCTCTTTTAGATACAACCAAGAAGAACATTCAAATTCATGCAACTTAAATTAAAGAGTATGATCTGATAATAGAGATCTATAGATCTGTATTAGTGTAAACACATTTCGGTGTCTCCAAACGCCATTCTGTGACGATCATATCGTCACGGAATGGCGTTTTGAGACGTCGAATTGTGTTTACACTAATACAGATTGTCTTGAAAAAGGCTAGATATATAGCCGAAACGTCGACTGACATGTTTATGATGAATTAAATGAAATAAAAGTTATTTCTACTACTTTCAAGTCCTGTGAGTGCCCTTACGTTTGGAGATATTTTGCATATTGATGGAGGAGCCACCCAGGCAACTGATGAGCTAAGGCTTAGGGAGTGAGTGCATGAAAAATTGATGATGGTATATATATATATATATGTATAATTCTATACATATATATGTGTATATATATATATATGTACAGTATATATATATATACATACATATATATATATATATATAATTCTTTAAGCTTCTGGATATTTTTTTCTACTGATATTGATTTATGTACCGATTTTGCATTGATATTATTGCCAAAAGCAGTATGAAGTAAGGCACTGGAACAACCAAAAAACCTTTCATCCACTCTTTGGTGGTAAACAATGTTGTAATTGTAATTATGTAAAAAAAAAATCTGGACCTTATATTATGTCACTATTTTGAGTGGGATGTACTAGACATCAGGCTACTGTCCACTAAATGTATTGTCATTGGATGTGTTAATTTATATTTCCCTCTTTGTTGCCGGAGGGATTTGTAAATGCAATCAAAATCTCTTTAACACTGTGAAGGGTCTAATAAGAGTGATTCACATAATTCATTTTAACATACATTTAATTCCAAATTAAGTTTGCTTCACTGAGTAGAGTACGGAAGCAAGATTTTCAATGCCAGCATCAACGGGTACATCTTAATTTCTCCCTGGCATTTTGACACACTTAAGTTTAAGGATGTCACCGATAACATGTGCGCTTAAAGGGACACTGAACCCAAATTTTTTCTTTCGTGATTCAGTTAGAGCATGAAATTTTAAGCAACTTTCTAATTTACTCCTTTTATCAAATTTTCTTAATTCTCTTGGTATCTTTATTTGAAATGCAAGAATATAAGTTTAGATGCCGGCCCATTTTTGGTGAACAACCTGAGTTGTTCTTGCTGATTGGTGGATAAATTCATCCACCAATAAAAAAGTGCTGTCCAGAGTACTGAACTGAAAAAAAGCTTAGCTGCCTTCTTTTTTCAAATAAAGATAGCAAGAGAACGCAGAAAAATTGATAATAGGAGTAAATTAGAAAGTTGCTTAAAATTGTATGCTCTATCCGAATCATGAAAGAAAAAATTTGGGTTCAGTGTCTTTTAAGCATATATGTGAGGGAATACCTAAACATCTACCATTTTCTGATTTTCTGTACTTGACAACCAAAATTATAAGATATAAATTTAAAGTGATGGGGAATAGTATTTATTAGACATAAACTTGCCCCTATGAAAGAAAACCTAGGAAATGTAATATTATTACTATTATTATTATTATTGTTATTATTATTACTAATAATTGTAATAATAATAATAATAATAATAATAATAATAATAATAATAATAAATACATAGAGAATGATTAAAAACAAAGACAAATACATAGTTAATAATTGAAAAAACACCTAGACACACAGATCTTTGATTTTGTCAACTTTAGATATGGTATTACTTTGCATGTTAAATATTGTGTTATTATTGTATTCTTATAAATACCTGGTTGTGTGTTCTGTATGATGGTATATGACAGCACCTTAAAAATAAATTATACTATTAGAACCCCCTTACAAATCAAAATGTACACAATATGGCCAAAAGTATGTGGACACCTGACCATCACACCTACAGTATATAAACTTGTCGTACCAGAGGCGTAACTAGAAACCACAGGGCCCAGGTGCAAGAATCTAAGAAGGGCCCCCCCCCCCACTACCCCTCCCCCTCCAAAAAAAGGTGAATTTAAGACATATTTTTTTAATTTTTTTTACATTTAACACAGAAAAAAATGTGAATCAGATTACATGTCTGCAAAAGGAGGTACCCTGTGCCCACAGTCTGTGAGATGGTCTGACCCCCTATTACTGTATATATATAGTGACACTATTTAACCCACCAGTACTGTATATAGTAAGTTAATGACACAGTCTGTAATCTGCCGGTGAGATGGCTGGCCTGACCCTACCCGCCCTGTACTTTATAAAGTGACCACAGTAGTCAGTGACATGGTCCACCCCCCATACTGTATATAGTGGTACTGTATAGTGACACTGTTTATCCCCTGCCCCCCCCCATGCTGTAGTAACAAGGTCTGTAATTTGCTGGTTCCACAAACATACCCAAACACACACATACATGCATAAATACACACACAGTCACATACATACATACATACACACACACACACACCATACACACACACATATAAACACCAATGGGTAAAACAGAAACACTAACCCCTGTAGTCATGTCACACTCACATGATATCAGTGCAGGCAGTGGTAGGTTAACATTTTTTATTTAAAAAATATATATATATATATATATTTTTTTAAAGCTAGGCCCCCACCCTCAGGGGCTTAATCGCACCTGCGACCTCTGCACCCCCTGTAGTTTCGCCCCTGTGTCGTACATCCCATTCCAAAATAATGTCCATTAATATAAAGTTGGGTCCCCTAACTATAGTTGCTACTCTTGTTCAAATGCTTTCCACAATATTTTTTGAGTGTGTCCGTAGAATTTTATGTCCATTTATCTGAAAGAGCATTTGTGAGGTCAGTCACTGGTGTTAGATAAGTGTTTGATAAGAAGGTTTAACTAACAAGCAACGTTTCAATTAATCCTGAAGGTGTTCAGAGGAGTTGTGGTCAGGGGTCTAAGCAGAAAATTCACAAACTGACTTGTGGCAAAGGTGGCATCCTATGAAAGTGCCACATTTAAAGTCACTAAGCTATTCAGTACAACCTATTGCACTGTCAATGTTTGTCTATGGAGATTTCATAGATATGTACTGTATTTTATGCATTTGTTAGACATGTATGAGCCTGAAACACCGGAATTTAATAATCAGTATAGATGTCCACATACTCTAGGCCATATAGTATATTCATTTTATTCTAAAGCACTAGTGGACTAATGACTATCAAGATTTTATTTTAGCCTTACTTAATTGCGTCTTCAGTTACCATATTTCATATTTGGTGTTTGAAGAATGCATGAAAACTTGTTCAACTTCACTAAAAAAATAAATTTTCCTCCTACTTATATACTTTCTATAAACCCTCATGTGGCCATATATTAGATGGAATAAACGGCCATCTTTGGAGAGCTCATAATAAAACCAATTTGACAGGCTACTTCCTGAGTAAAGCCAGCTCTAGGCAGATGCTTACTTAGGTTAATTACATATCTGCAACTGACATAGATAAAATTGTATTTGTAAGTGCTATGTTTTCCATGTAACTCTAATTTAAGACATTCAAACTATGAAAATATAAGAAGAAATAATAAAGTAGAAAAAGTAATTTATGACCTAACAATAGTTATGAAGGTATAATAGTAATTAATCATAGACATACTGTATGCATTTGGATTTAAATGAATGTAAATCAAAAAAACAATTTTCTTGCTATTTGTAGAATTTATCTAATAATAAAAATGAGCAGCCCCTTTAACAAAATAAATAAATGATGAACAAATGCATGTGAACAAAAACATTATGTTGACTTTTTCATACAGTTAAAACCATTGCTCTAAAATTACATTTTTCTGCTAGTGGAAAAGTGTTCATAAGTTCAAGTACAAGACTACATGATTCAATAACTATATCTAGCAATGTCCTTGAGTTGATTACTGTGTGAGGCAACACATATGTAAGCTTCATTTTTTTCTTAGCAAATCCTGACAATTAAAATAAAAAATTAATAAAAACTTTTTTTTGTGTCCTGCTGCTAGCTTGTATCAGTATCAACAGCTACAGCTTTAAATTTATTTAAGTTTAAGCCTTTGTGTAGCTTTTCCTCTGAGGCACTAAACCTGTTCCCCATAGGAAATGGCAAGTAAACATTCTTCATTAACAAAGTCCGAATGGCCCATGAGCAAATATCAGATGAAATAAAAAAATGTTTTTCTTTTTTTTGCGATAAACGATTTATCTGAAACAAATTTTGTTGTCCGTGAACTTGTAATTATTATCTTACATGGTAAGTCTAATCATATTAGATATATTATTATCAATAATTATTACTAAATAATTAAATTTTTAGCTTATTTGCTTAAGACTTCAAGAGTGATCTGAAGATAAAATTATTAACAAATGATATTGGAATATATGCAACAAAGAAAGTTAAACATGCTTTAAAAAATATGCAATGAAAGGGACATGAAATCCAAATTGTATCTTTAATAAATCATATAGAGAATGTGATGTTAAATAACTGTTCAATTTACTTCTATTATCTAATTTATGATCTCTTAGTATTCTTTATTGAAAAGTATACCTAGGTGGGCTCAGAAGCTGCTGATTGGTGGCCGCACATATATGCCTGATGTTATTGGCTCACTCAATGCATTCATCTAGCTTCCAGTAGTGCATTACTGCTTATTCAGCAAAGGATACCAAGAGAATGAAACAAAGTAGATAATAAAAGTAAACTGTAAAATTGTTTAAAATTGTATTCTCTGTTTTTAGAACAATTTTTAATTCATTGCCAGCAATGTCCCACATTTTTATTTTCTTAAAACTATATAGAGTGTTGGTTTCATAGTTGGATAAAACTTAACTGTTAAGAAAAAGAAAAACAAATTCCAATTTATAAAATAAAATAAGGTTGAAGTATGTATTGTTGGCTTGCAATGCAATTGCTGTATATTTTGAAACCCTTGGCTTCATAAAAAAAGAGCAACTTTTAGATATTGACAATATTTTATGTTTTTTTTTCATGTAATCAAAACTTTAGGTTATTTTCTTAGAAATATCACATTTAAATTGCAATATAGCAAAATTAAAATTAAAAAAGTTTGTATAGGAGATCTACAATGGACATATGGGCAAGATTTCTGTGATATATCTGTCTTTGTTGAGACAGACATGCAAATAACTAGTTCATTTTACCAAGATAAAATTGGGGCAATATCATGATAATGTTGGATATAACTTTTATAATTCTGTGCATAATTATTTATTTTACCATGATGCAATTGTTTTCTGAAAATATTTGCATATAACAATATTGAAAATATTTAGCAATATTTTAAATAAACTGATAAACACTTCAGCCAAAATAGTGCAATAAAAATGAAGAGGGTGTACAGTACCTGACATTTCTTCAAGCCACAGCAATATACTGTAGTATCTGAGGATATCCTCCAGTGTGGAGACTATGAGAGCTGTTCTAATGCATTTGCATGAATAAGGAACATTTGGTAATATTGTGTCACTTTTAGATATTGATACTATTGATTCATATAGTTAATACTTTAGATTACCCTCTTGAACATTTCAAATTTCAATTGAAATAAAGTAAGATTCAAATAAAAAGTTTGTATAGGAAATCTACAATGGAAGTAACATTTCTTCTTCTGGGATATAAACTGCAATATATTATAAAATCTTCTTTGTTAAGGCTGACGTATATAAATGATTAAGTAATTTTACCAAGATAAAATTGGGAGAATATCATATTGATATTGGACATCATTTTATGCATAATTATTGAAATTTACCATGATGCAATTTCATTTTGTTTTGAATTTTTTTTTTTTGCATACAAGACTGAAAATATACAGCAATATTTTAAATTGATTGATTAAAAAATAAAACATAAAACTGAAGCAGATGTACAGTACCTGACATTTATTCCAGCCACAGCATATAGTATATTAGGATCTCCGCCAGTGTGAAGACTATGAGAGGTATCTTCTGCATTTGAATGAATAACGTATTTTAAGATAATGTACTTCTTTATGTTTTTATTAAATATTTAATATTGCAATAAACTAAGGAAGACAAAATAGCCTTTGAAGAAAATGTCCCCGGTTCTCTCAGATTGCAGAAAGAAATATGAGTACTAGTATGACATTGTATACCTTTTATCTGGCTAAAATAAGAAAACAAAACATAGAAATGCGTTAATTCTACAGTAGAACAGCTTGGCTTTTTCTATCTTTTAAAGTAATTAGATCTTACAAAATACAGAACAAACCTATCCCTTGCTTATAATATGTGACTTGACAAAATATTTTAAAATCTCCTAGTTTTACAAGTAAGTCTTAACATGTAGAAAACCTAAGCCTACTTGAAAAACCTTTCTTATCGCAAAGGAAATTAAATTGTGTTCAGAGATTATTTTCATAACAATGTTGCTTAATCAGGCTTTATACTTGCGAGTAAAACAAGGAATCATATTAATGCAAGGTCTGTTACTGTAATTAAGGTAAAAGTGTTGCATAACTGTCTGCTTTAAAGGGACAGTGTACCCTAAAATGTTCCCTCTTTTAAGGCTAGATTTCGAGTTGAGTGGTAATTACCGCTCCCGCTCGAGCTTTAACATTGCTAGAAGATAACTTTTTACGCGCCTCGGGTAGCACGTGTATTACAAGTTGAAAGTAAAAAGTTTGCCTGCAAGCAAAACCTGACGCGCACAAAGAGTTGGACTTCAGATAAAGCCACCAAGTTAACTTCTTCTTCCCTTAGACTTCAATGGAGCACGCAAACTGAAAAAATAAAACTAACACCTGTACTTGCACCCTAACCCCTATCACAATATGCCCCCTACTCTAATAACCCTTAAACTGCCACATTCCCCTACTCTTTTAAGTCTGCTACACTATTACCCCTAAACTACCAGACTCCCTGTAGCAAACTACCCCGCTACACTCTTTAACCCTAAACCACCACATTCCCACTCGCAAACTACCCCGCTAAGCAATTAACCATAAACTGCCACGTCCTCCATTGCAAAAAACTCCCTACAATATTAACCCCTAAACTGCCACATCCCCACCACAATAAACTCCCTACACTATTAACCTATTAACAGCCATTACCACCATTACAAACTAGACTTAACCTATTAACCGTTAATTAATCGTTACAACCCCCATTGCAAAATCCCACATAACCTATTAACGCCCTAACTGCCACAACTCTCACACTGCAAACTATCCCCTAACCTATTAACTGTGAACAGCTATCCCCCTCAAGACCCTTAAAACTAAAACCTACTCTAAAATTTGCCCTGAGAAGGGCATTTATCAGGCAGTGCCCTAGGTGTAGTAATCAGCTCTTTTGCATAAAAAAACCCTATACTAAAACCAGAGCAGCTAAACCCCAAAAGTTGGTACTCATAAACTTGAATTCGACTCCTTAGGGGGTCAGTAGTGAATCCATGGTGGGGGGTCATAGGGTCCTCTTCAGTCTTCTCCAGTGGTCCTCAGGGGCGCTCCAGCATCTTCTTCCATCTGATGTATCTTCATGCTGTTGTCACGCCGCACTGCTCTAGCTGTTGATAGGGAACGCGGCGCCTGCTGCTCTGCTCGTTGCCTAGGGTAGAGTCAGCTCCTGTGTGCGTGCGGCAGTGACATCATCGCTGCACGCTCCTTTCATTCTGAAGCTGGTCAGGATCTCCTGTGGCGCGAATGTAAGTTGCTCACTTTCTACCTATCACCGCCCAAGTATAGGGCTCCTGGGTGTGTGCTTCTGGGTGTGATTGTTACTGTATACTGGATTGCCATAACGTTATTGAACTCTGCCTGTCTGACTACAATGCTTGCTTAAACCCTAAAGTACTGGATTGCCATGCTATTATTGAACTCTGCCTGTCTGACTACTCTGCTTGCTGAACCCCTAAAGTACTGGATTGCCATACTGTTATTAAACTCTGCCTGTCTGACTACTCTGCTTGCTTAACCCTAAAATACTGGATTGCCATACAGTTGCTGAACTCTGCCTGTCTGACCACTCTGTCTGTTTAACCCTTGAACCATTGGATTGCTATACTGTTACCAAACTGTTACTTAGTGTGCTCCTGGGTGTGATTGTTACTGTATACTGGATTGCCATAATGTTATTGAACTCTGCCTGTCTGACTACAATGCTTGCTTAAACCCTAAAGTACTGGATTGCCATGCTATTATTGAACTCTGCCTGTCTGACTACTCTGCTTGCGTAACCCCTAAAGTACTGGATTGCCACACTGTTATTGAACTCTGCCTGTCTGACTACTCTGCTTGCTTAACCCCTAAAGTACTGGATTGCCATACTGTTATTGAACTCTGCCTGTCTGACTACTCTGCTTGCTAAACCCCTAAAGTACTGGATTGCCATACTGTTATTAAACTCTGCCTGTCTGACTACTCTGCTTGCTTAACCCCTAAAGTACTGGATTGCCATACTGTTATTGAACTCTGCCTGTCTGACTACTCTGCTTGCTTAACCCCTAAAGTACTGGATTGCCATACTGTTATTGAACTCTGCCTGTCTGACTACTCTGCTTGCTAAACCCCTAAAGTACTGGATTGCCATACTGTTATTAAACTCTGCCTGTCTGACTACTCTGCTTGCTTAACCTTAAAATACTGGATTGCCATACAGTTGCTGAACTCTGCCTGTCTGACCACTCTGCCTGTCTAACCCTTGAACCATTGGATTGCTATACTGTTACCAAACTGTTACTTAGTGTGCTCCTGGGTGTGATTTTTACGGTATACTGGATTGCCATAATGTTATTGAACTCTGCCTGTCTGACTACTCTGCTTACTTAACCCCTAAAGTACTGGATTGCCATACTGTTATTGAACTCTGCCTGTCTGACTACTCTGCTTGCTTAACCCCTAAAGTACTGGATTACCATACTGTTATTGAACTCTGCCTGTCTGACTACTCTGCTTGCTTAACCCATAAAATACTGTATTGCCATACTGTTATTGAACTCTGCCTATCTGAATACTCTGCTTGCTTAACCCCTAAAGTACTGGATTGCCATACTGTTATTGAACTCTGCCTGTCTGACCACTCTGCCTGTTTAACCCTTGAACCGTTGGATTGCCATACTGTTACCGAACTCTGCCTGCCTGACCATTCTATTGGTTTATTCCTGAACTGTAATTATTGGATTCCCTTTGTTGCCTATTACTGCCTGTTTCCGGTTCTTCTATTGGTTTACCCTTGAACTGCCATACCACTGGATTCCCTACCTGTTGCCGTCAAAGACTACCCTGCCTATTGTGAGTACCGCTTACCTCATTTTGCAAACTTTCTCTGCTCTGGGATATTCCCTATCATTACAGCTTGACGCTGGGATAAGAAGACTACTCGCCAAGTTTGGTTGGATAGTGGATATTTGGGCCATGGACCCAAATGAGGTAGCAAGAGCAGTTTATCTTCAAGGACAAATGTTGGGAACCCATACCGTACAGTTGCAGAGTGTGGATTCCAAACAAGAGGCTATAACCGCTCAACTCTCCTCACTAGTTGCAGCGAAGGATACCGCTCCTGTTGTTGTACCACCAGTCTCTGCTCCTAGTACTGTAACTTCTTCCCCTGCTTCTGAAAGTATACCCCGGATACCATTACCTGACAAATATGAAGGAACTACTGATTGTTGGGGTTTTCTTAACCAGTGCAGGCTGCACTTTCGCAATAATCCTCACACCTTCCAGTCTCACCAGTCAAGGGTCACCTTTATTATTATCTTACTGAAAGACAAGGCCCTAGCCTGGGTCTCCCCCCTTTTGTAATAGAACACTCCACTCCTGAACGATGCTGATGCTTTCATTTCTGCATTAGAACTGTGGCATAATATGCCATCCAGTTTCGCACCTTGGCACTTGAGACCAGTTGGAATGGCAGTGCTCTCAAGGCAGCCTTTAGGAGAGGTCTGCATGAACGCATCAAAGATGAACTTACTTATGATGTTCCTTCTTCCTTGGATTACTTTATAACACTTTGTGTCAGTCTAGACTCTCGCTTCCAGGAGAGACAAGCTGAGAGAGACAGAACTCGAAGAATCCTTCCCTCCCTTCCTTCTATTCATCTGGTCTCTGCACTATTCTCTACCCCTTCAACACCTCCAGTTACCCCAGTAGAGGAACCAATGGATCTCTCCTCCTTCAAACCCACAGAGTCTAAAAGACAGAGAAAAAGGAGATTGAGACTATGCATTTATTGTGGTTCTAACTCCCACCAACTAAAGAATTGTGACATTCGGCCGGGAAAAGCCAATGCTTGAAGGATAACACTGGGGTACCTCTAAACATGATCACTACTAAATTCCCTCACTCCTCTTGGATCCTGGTACCTGTTACCCTTACCTTCTTTCAGAATTCTGTCCACACTCAAGCCTTCATTGATTCAGTGGTAGCTGGAAACCGTTTTATGATTCAGGCTGGGTTGCCTCTTCTGCAGAAAAGACATGGTCTCAAAATAACTACTCTGGATGGCACTCCCCTTGGTTCAGGGTTAGTCCATTTCGAGTCAGCACCCCTGACCCTGACGGTGGGAGTCCTTCATACTGAACAGATGCAGTTTGAGGTCATTCATTCCCCAGCACAGCCTGTCATCCTTGGTCTTCCTTGGCTTCGTATATACAACCCATAGTTCAACTGGGCTGAGGGACAATTGGCCTCATGGGGTACCTCCTGCTTCCACTCCTGCCTTGCCAAGGTTACTCCTCTGCTCCGCATCCCCATAGCCAGTCTACAGACCCTTTCATGCCTTCCCTGCCTTCTTATATGCAGATTTCACAGATGTGTTTGAAAAGAAAGCAGCCGATGTGCTGTTACCCCACCATTCTTACAACTGCAAAATTGACCTCTTTCCCAGAACCCCATTTCCTAAAGGAGGACTTATCCTCTCTCCAAAGCTGAAACCAAGTCCATGGAGGAGTACATCCAAGAGAATCTAGCTAAAGGATTCATTCACCCTTCCTCCTCCTGCTGGGCCTGCCTTCTTTTTTGTCAGTAAGAAGGATGGTGGGCTCAGACCCTGCATCAACTACAGGGCCTTAAACAACATCACTATCAAGAATCGCTATCCCATTCCTTTGATCAGGCTGGACCTACGTGGGGCATACAATCTGATTTGTATCTTCCCAGGGCACGAATGGAAGACCGCTTTCAATACAAGATCAGGGCATTATGAATGCCTTGTTATGCCCTTTGGGCTGTGTAATGCCCCTGCAGTCTTTCAGGCATTTGTCAACGATGTCTTCCGTGACCTCCTCAATTGCACTATCATTGTCTACATGGATGATATCCTTATTTTCTCCTCCACCCTGGAGGAGCATCATAAACATATGAGACAGGTTCTTCTACGTCTTAGAGACAATTCTCTGGTAGCCAAACTAGAAAAATGTGAGTTTGTTCAAGTTCAGATCCAGTTCCTTGGTTATGTCATCTCGAAAGAGGGTTTTGCCATGGATCCTGTTAAGCTCACTACAATTCTGGAATGGCCTAAACCCACTTCATTAAAGGAACTACAGAGATTTTTGGGGTTCTCAAATTATTACCACAAGTTTATAAAGAACTTTTTCCCAAACAATCGCTCCACTCACTGAATTGACAAAACAGAACAAAGACTGTAAACATTGGCCTCCTGAAGCCATAAATGCCTTCCCTCATCTGAAAAAAAACCTTTTGCTCTGCTTCTGTGCTCCGCAATCCTGATCATGACCTACAGTTCACTTTAGAGGTTGATGCCTCTGAGATAGGGGCTGGAGCAGTTCTAACCCAAAGGGATCCTTTAACCTCCAAGTTGCACCCTGTAGTCTTTTTAGCTAAACGCTTTACTCCTGCAGAGAAGAATTATGACGTGGGTAATCGTGAACTCTTATCCATTAAGATGGCCTTGACTGAATGGCGTCATTGGCTAGAGGGCACTGCCAATCTCATTCAGATTCTCACTGACCACAAGAATCTGACTTACATAGAGACTGCTCATTGACTTAATCCTCGACAGGTGGGCCTTGTTCTTCTCCCGTTTTAACTTTGTGGTCTCTTATCTTCCTGGGACCAAAAACAAGAAGGCTCACGCCCATTTACCATCAGTTTCCTCACTCTAGTGATTCCTCTGAAGCTCCTATTAAACACATCATACCCCCCTCCTGTGTGGTTGCTCAACTGAACACCACCCTTCTTCAAAGACTGCAATGTGCCCAGTCTAGAAAGCCTCATGAAGCCCCTGTGGCTCCCGATATCCTTTTTGCACCTCTGAACCTACACACTCCTGTGCTTTCCTGGGCTCATGATAGTAAACTTTCAGGACATCCAGGTTTGTTAAGGATTTTTAAGCTTCTTTCCCGAAATTTATGGTGGCCTACTATGAAGTCTGATGCTCAGAATTATGTGAAAGCCTGCACGACTTGTGCTTTCAACAAAACACCCAAATCCTTGCCTCCTGGCTTGCTCCAACTATTGTTCATTCCCAAACAACCATGGACACACATAACAATGAACTTCATTGTGGACCTCCCTTCTTATGACCATCATACGGTTATCTGGGTTGTGGTGGATTGATTTTCCAGACTGGCTGATTTTGTACCCTGTCAGGACAATTGTACAGTATAATTCACCATTTTGATATTGTATATTAATCACATATGTCTGTGCTATATAATATAGGGGTACAATTGATCATGTGTATTTACTTATATATTCAGGTACACATACACATATATATTACTTTTCAGTATTAATATGTAGCTATTAGCTAGTGCTGCTTGTCAGTATATAATTGCTTACTGTGAAGTTTTTGTTCTTTATCAAAATAATCCATGTTTTGTTACTATGATATTCAAGGTCCCCAACATATCTGCATGATTCCTATAATTATATTACTGGTATAAATATTCACAAATATCCCAATGTTTGTCATACATGGTTCCAGTAAGTCTCTTTTTCTATAAACATTAGTGGGGTTCAACCTTGGTTAATGGTCAAATAGAGATACTGACTTGTTTTTTAGAATATATTTACAAATACATATTTGTCTGTTATAGCTTATTGACGAGTGCCATCTTCCGAGGAAAAAATATTCTATCTGCTAAATCTTAGCTTATTAACAAAAATGTTAATTAATCTGTAATTAGTGTTAGCTAATCAATTAAGTGAACCTAACCTTATCAGTTGGGGTGGAGTTAAGCACTTTCCATAAAATACACACTCACCCACAAAAGGAGGAGGGGGACACAAGCAGACGGCACAAGGGGCCACACTGAGCATGCATGATGACCACATCCTATCCAGAGGAGATGGGAGGCTAAGCTGACCAGATAGAAAAGTCAGGATAATGGCAAGAGAGGGTCCAGGGGTAACCTAAGAGGGTCTTTTTACACTGAACCCCAGTGAAGGATCCCACAATGTTGATAAGTAGTGATGTCGCAAACTTAGAATTTTCCGTTCGCGAACGGCGAACGCGATCTTCCGCAAGTGTTCGCGAACGGGTGAACCGGGCGAACCGCCATTGACTTCAATAGGCAGGCGAATTTTAAAACACACAGGGACTCTTTCTGGCCACAATAGTGATGGAAAAGTTGTTTCAAGGGTACTAACACCTGGACTGTGGCATGCCGGAGGGGGATCCATGGCAAAACTCCCACAGAAAATTACATAGTTGATGCAGAGTCTGGTTTTAATCCATAAAGGGCATAAATCACCTAACATTCCTAAATTTTTTGGAATAACGTGCTTTAAAAGATCAGGTATGATGTTTGTAACGGTACCAACAGGATACCAAGGGTTAACACCAGGAAACAATGTCCTGCATAGGGAATCAGCAATTCACAACCCAGCCAGTTTTCAGGTTTAAAACAGAATGACATTTATTAAAGGCTATGCCTAGTATTTATGCAGGTCTGACCCCCCCCCCAGATGGGGGTTGAAAGACTGTTGTACATTACATGGAGGGAAAAGCGCCCTTTTACATGATACAATAGAATTATATTACTTAAACACTTCAACCACAAGACACTCTGGGCTCTTCTTATCACTTAGGCGTTTTCTCTCTGAGGGTGATCAAACAATGGAATTCTTATCACTAACTAAATTATGGTTGGAGCCAGCAACTTGTGTTTAGAAAATAGTTTCTTAAAGCTAAACACAGTTAACTCCTTCAGTCCTGACAGAAGGGTCTGTCACATAGCTCCCCCCTTGTGGAACACTCCGGCAGACCCGGCTTGACCCTTTTGCGGGTCAACCTGGGGATGACCGGACTAGGAGGTGGTAGGCATGTCAGTTTGCCAGGACAATCCATCTGTATTCCCGTTATGAGAGAGAATTCCTGTCCATACAAACAAGGGTTCAACTTCCTCAGTGCCCAGACTAGGGCTAAACAGTCCTTCAAAATCCCATCAGCTTCCTTACGAGTTTTCTGTACCTGCTCTTTATAGGTATCCACAATCCCTTCATACTGACATAGGGTGCCCTTGAGTTGCTGCACCTCACTATGAGCCAGCGTCAGCTTCTCCTCAAGTGTCGCTAAGTTTGTCTTTAATGTTTCATGTCCCACTCTCAAGCTGGTGTTTTCTGCAGTCTGTCGGTGCAGCTTGTCTAGCAGAGATTCACGTTCTAAACGTGCTTTTTCCTCTGCGCTCCTCTTCTCCTTCATCAGCGCATTGTAACGGGACCTCCACATATCAATAGCGGATAGAGATTTACTGAGCTCAGCGTCCTGGGGCTTAGCAGCAGGTGGGTCAGTCTCTGCTGCACGGATATGGGCACGGGCAGTCACAGGGTTAACATCAGCGGGACCCATAGGAGCGTAGGCAGAAACAAGGGGGGCCAAGTCATTTCCAAGGAGAACATCAGCAGGTAAGTCCTTCTTGACCCCCACATTCACAGGTCTAGCGCCCACTCCCCAATCCAAATGTACCCTGGCAACAGGTAGGCGGAACACAGTGCCCCCTGCTACCCTCACAGCCACAGTGTCTCCAGTGTGCTGTTTCTCAGACACCAAGTTCTCTTGAAGCAAGGTCATGGTAGCACCAGTATCCCGTAGACCACTGACCTCCTTCCCATTCACTTTAACCCGTTGCCGGTTATTCTGGTGGGCAGCTTGCACGGGGTCTGCTTCATGTAGGCTGCCCCAGCATTCAGGATTATGTGGGATTCCGCCGGCGGGTCTTCTCCAGGACTGTGCTTGATTCGCTGCGTTTAGGGGACACTCTGGTCTTTTGTGCCCTAGTTGCTTACATCCAAAGCACCAAATAGGTTGTGAGTAGCCCCGCGAATTGAACCGGGCACTCTGAGGGTAGTTCGTGGCCGGAGACCGTGTGGTATAGCGGTGCGCCAGGGGCTGATAACTGGCAGCTGCTGGGGTGACTGGGGGTCTGTACTCCACTCTAGCAGTGGGCAATCGGTATACCGCTCCCCCTGCCCCTCGTACTGCCACGGATCCACCAGTGTGTGCTGTATCCGGCACCAAATGGGGAGCTATCAGGGTTAAAGTAGCTCCCGAATCCCGCAGTCCCTGGACCGACATCACCTTATGCAGAATTCCCAGGGGTTCCTCGGCTTGGGTGCTCAACAACTCATGAGCGGCTGGCTCCGTTTGGTAATGGTGAGCAGCCGCCCTTGGGGCCAGGTTCTGCCTGACCTGGTTCCAAGCTTGTCTGCTCCGATTTTGGGTGCACTCACGTGCCATATGTCCCCACTGCTTGCAGGTGTGACATTGTATATTCGCCCGTCCGTTGTATCGTGAGGGGGGTGGTGGATTCCCTGGGGCTGGGCGAAAAGGTGCCGCTGTGGGGGTGTTAGGCTGTAGTCCATGGTGCCTCCTGGCATCAAAATGCTGGTCTGCTAATCTGGCTGCTTCGGTTAAGGTGAGGGGTTTTCGATCTCTCACCCATTCTTGGGCTTCTGGGGACAAGCCATTAAAGAATTGCTCCAACAGCATCAGTTGTCGCAATTCTTCCATGGTGGTAGCTTGGCTGGCCTGTATCCACCCTTGAGATGCTTGATCCAGCTTGTGGGCCCACTCTGCATGGGAATCTCTTTCTGGCTTGCGCAGGCCTCTAAACTTGCGCCGGTATGCCTCTGGGGTAATGGCATATCTTTCCAAGATTGCTCTCTTCACTTTAGAGTAATCCTTGCTGTCCTCCCTGGGTACAGCGCGATACGCTTCCGCTGCCCTACCGGCTAGCTTGCCTGCTAGCACCGGCACCCATACGGACTGCTCCAAATTATGTAACTCGCACAGTCTCTCAAAATCCTGTAAATACCCATCGATCTCATCCTTCTCCTCACAAAACATTTTAAATGCATGGTATGGGATTTTGGGTCTTACTGGGTTGCTGAGTGCGTCTAAAATGGATTCTGCTCGGGAGGATGCATTCCGCGGACTGTATGCCATCACGTACTCCTGCACATCGGCCATTACCACGGATAGCATATCCCGTGGTACAGGTTGGGGTAAAAATTCCAGCCTGGTCCTCATTTCCCTCTGGTATAGGGTCTCCTCCATGGCTGCTGGAGGCGTAGCGCTGCGAGCTCTGTCTCCCTCCATCAGCTCGGCAATTAATATAGTCTTGGGTTTGCTGCAGCCTATCTTTCCCCTGGCTTCTAGCAGTTCCTTTAACGTTTGTCTCTTTAGCTTAGAATAATCCATCTCCATTCACTTCGGTCCCTGGTACTCCTTCCATCTTAGTCAGTATTGTAGTAATCCCCCTCTTCCTGAGGTTACTGCCTTGTGTAGTTGCTCTTCTGGGCGATAAGGTTCATTCTGTCGCTTGCCACCAATTGTAACGGTACCAACAGGATACCAAGGGTTAACACCAGGAAACAATGTCCTGCATAGGGAATCAGCAATTCACAACCCAGCCAGTTTTCAGGTTTAAAACAGAATGACATTTATTAAAGGCTATGCCTAGTATTTATGCAGGTCTGACCCCCCCCCCCCAGATGGGGGTTGAAAGACTGTTGTACATTACATGGAGGGAAAAGCGCCCTTTTACATGATACAATAGAATTATATTACTTAAACACTTCAACCACAAGACACTCTGGGCTCTTCTTATCACTTAGGCGTTTTCTCTCTGAGGGTGATCAAACAATGGAAATCTTATCACTAACTAAATTATGGTTGGAGCCAGCAACTTGTGTTTAGAAAATAGTTTCTTAAAGCTAAACACAGTTAACTCCTTCAGTCCTGACAGAAGGGTCTGTCACAATGTTGTATCGATCGGGTAGTGTAAGGGTTATGCCCGCTTCACAGTGACAGACCAAACTCCCCGTTTAACGCACCGCAAACAGTCCATTTGCACAACCGCAAACTCCCCATTGCCATGAGATAGATAGATTTGATACATAGGTAGATACATAGATTAGATAGATAGATCAATAGATGCAATAGATACATTTGATAGATACGATAGATAGATAGATTTGATAGATCAATAGATAGATTTGATAGATAGATAATTTCCCAGACAGAGAATTACAAGACGTGCGGTCTGGGACCCTTGGTAAGGTTCCCAGAGGCAGTTGCGGCACCCGAGGCTCTGATTAGAACAGAGCACTCTGGAACGTATCTGCCCTCGGCCGAAATTGGAACATTCTTTTGCTTTCTGCCTGTCGGCCAAATGTCCGTCTGCCAAATGTCCATCTGCCAAATGTCCTTCTGCATTTTGTCAGAGCACCGCGTGCAATCTGCTGTGCCACCAGATATGAGTGGTGTGTTAAGTTGTACTATTCTTATCAGTTTAATCCCTGTTACGTCCCCTATCAGGGGACGTGTATATTGCATGGATTTTAGGAACCGGGAGATGGAAAAAGATGCTTGGTCGGTCCTCCTACTTCAAATTTGGGGCACTGCGTGTGCAATCTACTGTGCCACCAGATATGAGTGGTGTGTTAAGTAGTACTATTCTTATCAGTTTAATCCCTGTTACGTCCCCTATCAGGGGACGTGTATATGGCATGGATTTTAGGAACCGGGAGACGGAAAAAGATACTTGGTCGGTCCTCCTACTTCAAATATTGGGGCACTGCGTTTGCAATCTAATGTGCCATCAGATAGGAGTGGTTTGTTAAGTAGTACTATTCCTATCACTTTAATCCCTTTTACGTGCCTTTTTTTTGTTTTGTTTTTTGAAGCCACAGTGCAGCATCAGAGGCCAGAATAATTTGGCATGTACACATGCCTGAAAAATTAGGTATTGTTGCAGCCGCAGCTGTAGCAGCGGCCAGAAAAATTGATGTTTGTTTCCCTGACAGAAAGTGCCCTAAAACATTGCGGCTTGAACCCTAGTTGGTGGCGGATAAGTCACGCAAGTCATCCGGCATTCGAAGATAGCATACAGCAGCTTGTGGACCATTTATAGCCCAAGGCAGATCATCTCATTAGGCCTTTTTTACTTGAATGTATCGCCCAATGTCAGTCCCTTCGGGATCCATCCCTCATTCATCTTAATAAAGGTGAGGTAATCTAGACTTTTTTGACCTAGGTGACTTCTCTTCTCAGTGACAATACCTCCTGCTGCACTGAAGGTCCTTTCTGACAGGACACTTGAAGCGGGGCAGGCCAGAAGTTCTATCGCAAATTGGGATAGCTCAGGCCACAGGTCAAGCCTGCACACCCAGTAGTCAAGGGGTTCATCGCTCCTCAGAGTGTCAAGATCTGCAGTTAAGGCGAGATAGTCTGCTACCTGTCGGTTGAGTCGTTCTCTGAGGGTGGACCCCGAAGGGCTGTGGCGATGCATAGGAGTTAAAAAGCTCCGCATGTCCTCCATCAACAACACGTCTGTAAAGCGTCCTGTCCTTGCCGGCGTGGTCGTGGGAGTCGGAGGATTACTTTCACCTTTTCCCCTGTTAGACTCCCGTTGTGCTGTGACATCACCCTTATACGCTGTGTAAAGCATACTTTTTAATTTATTTTGGAACTGCTGCATCCTTTCCGACTTGCGGGAATTTGGTAACATTTCAGGCACTTTATGCTTATACCGGGGGTCTAGTAGCGTGCACACCCAGTACAGGTCCTTCTCCTTCACCTTTTTTATACGAGGGTCACTCAACAGGCACGACAGCATGAAAGACCTCATTTGCACAAGGTTGGATGCCGAGCTACTCATGTCCCGTTCCTCGTCCTCAGTGATCTCACTGAAGGTATCTTCTTCCCCCCAGCCACGTACAACACCACGGGTACCAGATTGGTGACAACGAGCACCCTGGGATGCCTGTTGTGGTTGGTCTTCCTCCTCCTCCTCCTCAAAGCCACATTCCTCCTCTGATTCCTCTTCCTCACAATCCTCTTCCAGCGTTGCCACTGGTCCAGCAAGCGATGCTGATAAGGCTGTTTCTGGTGGTGATGGTGACCACAACTCTTCCTCTTCCACTTCATGCTCATCTACGGCCTGATCCAGCACTCTTCGAAGGGCACGCTCCAGGAAGAAAACAAATGGTATGATGTCGCTGATGGTGCCTGCGGTGCGACAAAAGGACGCATGAGCCTACAGGCATTGCGCATGAGCGTCCAGTAACATGGCAAAAAAATCCCCAGCTCCACAGAGGCTGTCCTAGCACCCCGGTCATACAAATACTCGTTAACGGCTTTTTCTTGTTGGAGCAGGCGGTCGAACATTAGGAGTGTTGAATTCCAACGTGTCGGGCTGTCGCAAATCAAGCGCCTCACTGGCATGTTGTTTCGCCGCTGGATATCTGCAAAATTCACCATGGCCGTGTAGGAACGCCTGAAATGGCCACACACCTTCCTGGCCTGCTTCAGGACGTCCTGTAAGCCTGGGTACTTATGCACAAAGCGTTGTACGATCAGATTACACACATGTGCCATGCACTGCACATGTGTCAACTTGCCCAATTTCAATGCAGCCAACAAATTACTTCCATTGTCAGAAGCCACTTTGCCGATCTCCAGTTGGTGCGGAGTCAGCCACTGATCCACCTGTGCGTTCAGGGCGGACAGGAGTGCTGTTCCGGTGTGACTCTCTGCTTTCAGGCAAGTCAACCCCGAGACGGCGTGACACTGCTGTATCCGGGATGTGGAATAGTACCTGGGGGAGTGCCGTTGATGTGGAGCAACATGCAGCAGCAGAAGAGGACTCAGTCGAGGAGGTTATGGAAGAGGATGGGGTTTAGGAGGAGTAGAGGAGGTGGCAGCAGGCCTGCCTGCAAGTCGTGGCGGTGTCACCAACTCCTCTGCAGAGCCACGCATTCCATGCTTGGCAGCTGTCAGCAGTTTTACCCAATACGCAGTGTAGGTGATATACCTGCCCTGACCATGCTTTGCAGACCAGCTATCAGTGGTCAGATGGACCCTTGCCCCAATACTGTGTGCCAGACATGCCATTACTTCCTTTCGCACAATCGAGTACAGGTTGGGGATTGCCTTTTGTGTAAAGAAATTTCGGCCGGGTACCTTCCACTGGGGTGTCCCAATAGCTACAAATTTTTTGAACATCTCAGACTCCACCAGCTTGTATGGTAAAAGCTGGCGGGCTAAGAGTTCAGACAAGCCAGCTGTCAGATGCCGGGCAAGGGGGTGACTTTGGGACATTGGCTTCTTACGCTCAAACATGTCCTTGACAGACACCTGACTGTGGGCAGATGAGCAGGAACTGCTACGGAAGAGAGATGGAGTGGCGGATGGTTGAGAGGGGGCAAGGAGGACAGCAGTGGTTGATGTGGCTGAAGATGCTGGACCAGGAGGAGGATGGCGGCTTTAAGTTTGTGTGCTGCTTCTACTTATGTTTTCATCCCATCGGCGTTTGGGATGTGAGATCATGTGCCTTCACAATGCAGTTGTACCTAGGTGGGTGTTGGACTTCCCACGACTCTTGGCAACCTTTTGGCACAGGCTGCAAATGGCATCGCTGTTGTCAGAGGCAGACACACAAAAAAATGCCACACTGCTGAGCTGTGCAATGACGGCATTCTGGTGGTGGCAACAGCATGCGTTGATTGGCGTGCTGTCTGGCTGACCCCGGGTGCCGATGCATGCTGTCTGACTGTGCCACTAGCTCCTTGCGACGACCTCCCCCTGCTTCCAACTTGTCTCCTCCTCATCCTCTCTGTCTCCCCATCTGAACTTTCCCCCTCTTCTTCTTCTCTTCTAGCGGGCACCCACGTGACATCCACGGATGCATCATCATCAACCGCTTCACTTGTATCTGACAAATCAACAAAGGAAGCAGCAGCGGGTACAACATCATCATCATCACACCGTACGTCCATGTCTGTAATGCTGCCTGACTGAGACATATCACTGTTATCTACATCCTCTGTCAATGATGGTTGCGCATCACTCATTTCTTCAAATTGATGTGTCAATAACTCCCCTGACAGATCAAGTGAAGCGGCTGTGGTGCTAGTGTTGGTGGTGGCGGCAGGCGGGCAAGTGGTCACTTGAGAGGTGCCCGAAGCTAAGCTGGAGGTGGATGGTGCGTCAAGGTTCCGAGCAGAAGCTGTAGAAGATTGGGTGTCCTGTGTTAGCCAGTCAACTAAGTCCTCCTCAGAACTTTTCGCGTCCATGGTACGTGGCCTCTGAACACTGGGCATTATTGTAGGGTCAAAGGGAATCAGCACCACGACCACGACGGCACCTGAGGGGTGGCCTGCCTCTGCCTGTCATTTTTTTTAAATGTACACTTACACTACTATTAAACAAGATATGAGTGGTGGCACTGGGCAAGTGGGCACAGTATACGCTGTGAGCCTGACACAAAAAAGCAGACTGATGTTTCACAGTCAAAAAAGTTTATTTATTTTTAAATGTACACTTACACTACTATTAAACAAGATATGAGTGGTGGCACTGGGCAAGTGGGCACAGTATACGCTGTGAGCCTGACACAAAAAAGCAGACTGATGTTTCACAATCCAAAAAGTTTTTTTTTTAAATGTACACTTACACTACTATTAAACAAGATATGAGTGGTGGCACTGGGCAAGTGGGCACAGTTTACGCTGTGAGCCTGACACAAAAAAGCAGACTGATGTTTCACAGTCAAAAAAGTTTATTTTTTTAAATGTACACTTACACTACTATTAAACAAGATATGAGTGGTGGCACTGGGCAAGTGGGCACAGTATACGCTGTGAGCCTGACACAAAAAAGCAGACTGATGTTTCACAGTCAAAAAAGTTTATTTTTTTTTAAATGTACACTTACACTACTATTAAACAAGATATGAGTGGTGGCACTGGGCAAGTGGGCACAGTATACGCTGTGAGCCTGGCACACACGCTGGCAAGCAGGCAACTGCAATTAGATTACACAAGCAGACTGATGTTTCACAGTCAAAAAAGTTTTTTTTTTAAATTTACACTACTGTTACAACAGATATGAGTGGTGGCACTAGTTGGCAAGTGGGCCTGGCACACACGCTGGCAGACAGGCAACTGCAATTAGATTACACTAGCAGACTGATGTTTCACAGTCAAAAAAGGTTTTTTTTTTAAATTTACACTACTGTTACAACAGATATGATTGGTGGCACTGGGCAAGTGGGCCTGGCACACACGCTGGCAGGCAGGCAACTGCAATTAGATTACACTAGCAGACTGATGTTTCACAGTCAAAAAAGTTTTTTTTTTAAATTTACACTACTGTTACAACAGATATGAGTGGTGGCACTAGTTGGCAAGTGGGCCTGGCACACACGCTGGCAGGCAGGCAACTTCAATTAGATTACACTAGCAGACTGATGTTTCACAGTCAAAAAAGTTTTTTTTTTTTTAAATTTACACTACTGTTACAACAGATATGAGTGGTGGCACTAGTTGGCAAGTGGGCCTGGCACACACGCTGGCAGGCAGGCAACTGCAATTAGATTACACTAGCAGACTGATGTTTCACAGTCAAAAAGTTTTTTTTTTAAATATTTACACTACGGTTACAACAGATATGAGTGGTGGCACTAGTTGGCAAGTGGGCCTGGCACACATGCTGGCAGGCAGGCAACTGCAATTAGATTACACTAGCAGACTGATGTTTCACAGTCAAACATTTTTTTTTTAAATTTACACTACTGTTACAACAGATATGAGTGGTGGCACTAGTTGGCAAGTGGGCCTGGCACACACGCTGGCAGGCAGGCAACTGCAATTAGATTACACTAGCAGACTGATGTTTCACAGTCAAAAAAGTTTTTTTAAAAAAATTTACACTACTGTTACAACAGATATGAGTGGTGGCACTAGTTGGCAAGTGGGCCTGGCACACACGCTGGCAGGCAGGCAGGCAACTGCAATTAGATTACACTAGCAGACTGATGTTTCACAGTCAAAAAAGTTTTTTTTAAATTTACACTACTGTTACAACAGATATGAGTGGTGGCACTAGTTGGCAAGTGGGCCTGGCACACACACTGGCAGGCAGGCAACTGCAATTAGATTACACTAGCAGACTGATGTTTCACAGTCAAAAAAGTTTTTTTTAAAAAAAATTTACACTACTGTTACAACAGATATGAGTGGTGGCACTAGTTGGCAAGTGGGCCTGGCACACACACTGGCAGGCAGGCAACTGCAATTAGATTACACTAGCAGACTGATGTTTCACAGTTAAAAAAAGTTTTTTAAAAAATTTACACTACTGTTACAACAGATTCGAGTGGTGGCACTAGTTGGCAAGTGGGCCTGGAACACACGCTGTTAGGCAGGCAACTGCAATTAGATTACACTAGCATACTGATGTTTCACAGTCAAAAAAGTTTTTTTTTTTTTAAATTTACACTACTGTTACAACAGATATGAGTGGTGACACTAGTTGGCAAGTGGGCCTGGCACACACGCTGGCAGGCAGGCAACTGCAATTAGATTACACTAGCAGACTGATGTTTCACAGTCAAAAAAGTTTTTTTAAAAAATTACACTACTGTTACAACAGATATGAGTGGTGGCACTAGATGGCAAGTGGGCCTGGCACACACACTGGCAGGCAGGCAACTGCAATTAGATTACACTAGCAGACTGATGTTTCACAGTCAAAAAAGTTTTTTTTAAAAAAATGTACACTACTATTACAACAGATATGAGTGGTGGCACTAGTTGGCAAGTGGGCCTGGCACACACGCTGGCAGGCAGGCAACTGCAATTAGATTACACTAGCAGACTGATGTTTCACAGTCAAAAACATTTTTTTTTTAAATTTACACTACTGTTACAACAGATATGAGTGGTGGCACTAGTTGGCAAGTGGGCCTGGCACACACGCTGGCAGGCAGGCAACTGCTATTAGATTACACTAGCAGACTGATGTTTCACAGTCAAAAAAGTTTTTTTTTTTTTAAATTTACACTACTGTTACAACAGATATGAGTGGTGGCACTGCAGGCAGGCAACTGCAATTAGATTACACTAGCAGACTGATGTTTCACAGTCAAAATTACACAGGCAAAAAAAAAAAAAAAAGACTGATGTTCTAGCCCTAAAAAGGGCTTTTTGGGGTGCTGTCCTTACAGCAGAGATCAGATGAGTCCTTCAGGACTGTAGTGGACACTGAATACACTAGCCTAGCTATCGATTTCTCTATTAAATCAGCAGCAGCTACACTGTCCCTCCTCTCACTAACAATGCAGCTTCCGAATGAATCTAAAATGGCTGCTGTCCAGGAGCTGGGAGGGTCTGGGAGGGAGGGTCTGCTGCTGATTGGCTGGAATGTGTCTGCAGACTGTGAGATACAGGGTCAAAGTTTACTCAATGATGACGAATAGGGGGCGGATCGAACATCGCATATGTTCGCCCGCTGCTGCGAACATGCTATGTTCGCCGGTAACTATTCGCCGGCGAACAATTCGCGACATCACAATTGATAAGTATGAAACAAACCTATATGAAACAGTTTTGTTAATATGATTTATGCTCTTTACATTTATATTCAAAGCTTTATTATCATTATCATATTATATTATTTCAGGTGAGTTAATCAATTCTGGTTTGCCCTTCATAGACACAAATATTTTTGTTTGGTAATTTGTTAGGTAATTCCTGTTAACCCGGTCTTATCTGTTGACAATAACACTGGGTCAATCAGGAATCTGGTAATAATATCATTTTTTATGGTTTGCCAGTATTATTAGTTTACCTGATTCTTGCCAGCTATGCTGAGAATTTATATAACAAAAGTTTCTGTTTCTCTATTATACACGCAAGTTACAGCAAATAAAATAATTTAGTGATTGTTTTCATTAGTTTTAACCTGATAATCATTAAATCATTGTAATGATCTTTGCTTATTGATTTGCTTTATTCAAATATTGCTTATTATTTCCATTAATTCTTTTAATAAACTAAGTTTGTTTATTGATCTGGTCTCAGTTTAATTAATAGACAAATCAGAACTAAAAGGATTCAGGTTTTATATATATTATCCTTTGCAAATTATATAATTCAGAGTGTTATTAAATTGCACACATTGCCCCTGCAAAGTTGGTAACCGCTATTATATAAATATTGAGTTACATTATCAGAATGATATAGAGGTTCCATAATATTTATTGTGTCTAAACACATAATACACTTTGCAGGTACACTACTGAATTAATAATAAAAATAATAATAATAAGGATAATATTCATAACATTATATTTGGAGGTACAGCGGAGAGTTCAAAGGCTCTATTAATTATTATTTTTTTTGTTGTTGAAATGATTAGCATTTATCAGGTTTTAGTGTAAATTTTATATTTTTAAGCAGTAAACAGTGTTTCTACTTTAAAGGGACAGTCTAGGCCAAAATAAACTTTCATGATTCAGATAGAGCATGTAATTTTAAACAATTTTCCAATTCACTTTTATCACCAATTTTGCTTTGTTCTCTTGGTATTCTTAGTTGAAAGCTTAACCTAGGAGGTTCTTATGCTAATTTCTTAGACCTTGAAGCCCACCTCTTTCAGATTGCATTTTAACAGTTGTTCACCACTAGAGGGTGTTAGTTTACGTATTTCATATAGATAACACTGTGCTCGTGCACGTGAAGTAATCTGGGAGCCATCACTGATTGGCTAGACTGCAAGTCTGTCAAAAGAACTGAAAAAAGGTGCAGTTTCCAGAGGCTTAGATACAAGATAATCACAGAGGTTAAAAGTATATTATTATAACTGTGTTGGTTATGCAAAACTGGGGACTGGGTAATAAAGGGATTATCTATATTTTAAAACAATAAAAATTATGGTGTAGACTGTCCCTTTAAGGAAAAATGAAACTTTGAGCTTGCTTTACTATCCTTGAGAAGAATGATAACATTGTGAATGTTTTGGTTTTCTTTTTTATAAAAAAAGTTCTCTCTTGTGTTTGGCTTTGTCGCAGAGGGAAAGATTTGTACTTTACATTTCAAGCGGCAGTACTGGTGTTCTATATTATAAAGAATGATAACTATAAATTGCTAACTGTAAAAAAAACCCAAGTATTTATATTATATTCTGTCACAGAATCTAACTTAAAACTGATCTTTTTATTTCAGTGGCAGTCTGCTGTCAAACTGAATCTCACAGATATTACAGAACTCTTTGTTATTAAAATAACCCCCCAGAGTTCAATAAATAAATGAGATATTATTTAATGAATTGATTTAAGTGACACTTTAACAAATATATAGCTATATGGTTACTAACCAGTCTACAACTATAACTGCAATAAGTTTTATTGCTGCTTAACAGCTAAGCCGTGGTCTATAATAAGTAACGACTAGATTTAGAGTTTTGTCGGTAACGACCCGCGTAGCTAACGCTGGCTTTTTTCTGGCCGCACCTTTAAAATAACTCTGGTATTGAGAGTCCACAGAATGGCTGCGTTAGGCTCCAAAAAAGGAGCGTATAGCATATTTAACGCAACTTCAACTCTCGATACCAGAGTTGCTTACGGACGTGGCCAGCCTCAAAAACGTGCTCGTGCACGATTCCCCCATAGAAAACAATGGGGCTGTTTGAGCTGAAAAAAAACCTAACACCTGCAAAAAAGCCGTGTTCAGCTCCTAACGCAGCCCCATTGTTTGCTATGGGGAAACACTTCCTACGTCTGCACCTAACACCCTAACATGTACCCCGAGTCTAAACACCCCTAACCTTACACTTATTAACCCCTATTCTGCCGCCCCCGCTATCGATGACCCCTGCATATTATTTTTAACCCCTAGTCTGCCGCTCCGTAAACCGCCGCTACTTACATTATCCCTATGTACCCCTAATCTGCTGCCCCTAACACCGCCGACCCCTATATTATATTTATTAACCCCTAATCTGCCCCCCACAACGTCGCCTCCACCTGCCTACACTTATTAACCCCTAATCTGCCGAACGGACCGAACCGCTATTATAATAAAGTTATTAACCCCTAATCCGCCTCACTAACCCTATAATAAATAGTATTAACCCCTAATCTGCCCTCCCTAACATCGCCAACACCTAACTTCAAACATTAACCCCTAATCTGCCGACTGGAGCTCACCGCTATTCTAATAAATGTATTAACCCCTAAAGCTAAGTCTAACCCTAACACTAACACCACCCTAAGTTAAATATAATTTTAATCTAACTAAATTAATTAACTCTTATTAAATAAATTATTCCTATTTAAAGCTAAATACTTACCTGTAAAATAAATCCTAATATAGCTACAATATAAATTATAATTATATTATAGCTATTTTTGGATTTATATTTATTTTACAGGTAAATTTGTAGTTATTTTAACCAGGTACAATAGCTATTAAATAGTTAAGAACTATTTAATAGCTAAAATAGTTAAAATAATTACAAATTTACCTGTAAAATAAATCCTAACCTAAGTTACAATTAAACCTAACACTACACTATCAATAAATAAATTAAATAAAATACCTATAATTATCTACAATTAAACCTAACACTACACTATCAATAAATTAATTAAATACAATTCCTACAAATAAATACAATTAAATAAACTAACTAAAGTACAAAAAATAAAAAAGAACTAAGTTACAAAAAATAAAAAAATATTTACAAACATTAGAAAAATATTACAACAATTTTAAACTAATTACACCTACTCTAAGCCCCCTAATAAAATAACAAAGCCCCCCAAAATAAAAAAAATGCCCTACCCTATTCTAAATTACAAAAGTTCAAAGCTCTTTTACCTTACCAGCCCTGAACAGGGCCCTTTGCGGGGCATGCCCCAAGAAATTCAGCTCTTTTGCCTGTAAAAAAAAACATACAATACCCCCCCCCCAACATTACAACCCACCACCCACATACCCCTAATCTAACCCAAACCCTCTTAAATAAACCTAACACTAAGCCCCTGAAGATCTTCCTACCTTATCTTCACCATGCCAGGTTCACCGATCGATCCATAAGAGCTCCTGCAATGTCCTGATCCAAGCCCAAGCAGGGGGCTGAAGAGGTCCATGATCCGGCTGAAGTCATCATCCAAGCGGGAGCTGAAGAGGTCTATGATCCGGCTGAAGTCATCATCCAAGCGGGAGCTGAAGAGGTCCATGATCCGGCTGAAGTCTTCTATCAACGGCATCTTCAATCTTCTTTCTTCCGGATCCATCTTGCAGACCTCCGACGAGGAACATCCTGCTGGCCTGACGGACTACCGACGAATGAAGGCTCCTTTAAGGGACGTCATCCAAAATGGCATCCCTCGAATTCCGATTATCAGCCAATCGGAATTAAGGTAGGAAAATTCTGATTGGCTGATGGAATCAGCCAATCAGAATCAAGTTCAATCCGATTGGCCGAGCCAATCAGAATTTTCCTACCTTAATTCCGATTGGCTGATAGAATCCTATCAGCCAATCGGAATTCGAGGGACGCCATCTTGGATGACGTCCCTTAAAGGAGCCTTCATTCATCGGTAGTCCGTCGGGCCAGCAGGATGTTCCGCGTCGGAGGTCTGCAAGATGGATCCGGAAGAAAGAAGATTGAAGATGCCGTTGATAGAAGACTTCAGCTGGATCATGGAGGAGCTCTTCTGGATCGATCGGTGAACCTGGTATGGTGAAGATAAGGTAGGAAGATCTTCAGGGGCTTAGTGTTAGGTTTATTTAAGGGGGGTTTGGGTTAGATTAGGGGTATGTGGGTGGTGGGTTGTAATGTTGGGGGGGGGTATTGTATGTTTTTTTTTACAGGCAAAATAGCTGAATTTCTTGGGGCATGCCCCGCAAAGGGCCCTGTTCAGGGCTGGTAAGGTAAAAGAGCTTTGAACTTTTGTAATTTAGAATAGGGTAGGGCATTTTTTTATTTTGGGGGGCTTTGTTATTTTATTAGGGGGCTTAGAGTAGGTGTAATTAGTTTAAAATTATTGTAATATTTTTCTAATGTTTGTAAATATTTTTTTATTTTTTGTAACTTAGTTTTTTTTTATTTTTTGTACTTTAGTTAGTTTATTTAATTGTATTTATTTGTAGGAATTGTATTTAATTAATTTATTGATAGTGTAGTGTTAGGTTAAATTGTAGATAATTATAGGTATTTTATTTAATTTATTTATTGATAGTGTAGTGTTAGGTTTAATTGTAACTTAGGTTAGGATTTATTTTACAGGTAAATTTGTAATTATTTTAACTATTTTAGCTATTAAATAGTTCTTAACTATTTAATAGCTATTGTACCTTGTTAAAATAAATACAAAGTTACCTGTAAAATAAATATAAATCCTAAAATAGCTATAATATAATTATAATTTATATTGTAGCTATATTAGGATTTATTTTACAGGTAAGTATTTAGCTTTAAATAGGAATAATTTATTTAATAAGAGTTAATTAATTTTGTTAGATTAAAATTATATTTAATTTAGGGGGGTGTTAGTGTTAGGGTTAGACTTAGCTTTAGGGGTTAATACATTTATTAGAATAGCAGTGAGCTCCAGTCGGCAGATTAGGGGTTAATGTTTGAAGTTAGGTGTTGGCGATGTTAGGGAGGGCAGATTAGGGGTTAATACTATTTATTATAGGGTTAGTGAGGCGGATTAGGGGTTAATAACTTTATTATAATAGCGGTGCGGTCCGCTCGGCAGATTAGGGGTTAATAAGTGTAGGCAGGTGGAGGCGACGTTGTGGGGGGCAGATTAGGGGTTAATAAATATAATATAGGGGTCGGCGGTGTTAGGGGCAGCAGATTAGGGGTACATAAGGATAACGTAAGTAGCGGCGCTTTGCGGTCGGCAGATTAGGGGTTAATAAGTGTAGGCAGGTGGAGGCGACGTTGAGGGGGGCAGATTAGGGGTTAATAAATATAATATAGGGGTCGGCGGTGTTAGGGGCAGCAGATTAAGGGTACATAAGTATAACGTAGGTGGCGGTCGGCAGATTAGGGGTTAAAAATATTTAATTGAGTGTCGGCGATGTGGGGGGGCTCGGTTTAGGGGTACATAGGTAGTTTATGGGTGTTAGTGTACTTTAGAGTACAGTAGTTAAGAGCTTTATGAACCGGCGTTAGCCCAGAAAGCTCTTAACTACTGACTTTTTTCTGCGGCTGGAGTTTTGTCGTTAGATTTCTAACGTTCACTTCAGACACGACTCTAAATACCGGAGTTAGGAAGATCCCATTGAAAAGAAAGGATACGCAATTGACGTAAGGGAATCTGCGGTATGGAAAAGTCGCGGCTGAAAAGTGATTGTTAGACCCTATCCTGACTGACTCCAAATACCGGCGGTAGCCTAAAACCAGCGTTAGGAGCCTCTAACGCTGGTTTTCACGGCTACCGCCAAACTCCAAATCTAGGCCTAAGTGTCTACAATAAACACCCCTATTAAGGCAATAGGTGACTGCAAACAAAGGATGCCAGATTTATCTGATTCTTCTGAATTTAAATAACTTGCTAATTTATCTGATTATAGTTTTGATCTAACAAAACTGATTTATTTTACAGTGACAAGACTGGATGAGTCTTTATTTCTTAATAATACAATTTTTTTGCAGGGAACTGTGTTTCTACTACAGAAAAATAAAATTTCCCCTATTTGTTTAACAGAACAAAGATGTTCTCATGAGACTTATAAGCCTTCTTATCCTGAATTAAAGGGACATTATACACTCATTTTTTCTTTGCATAAATGTTTTGT
This sequence comes from Bombina bombina, assembly GCF_027579735.1. Lineage (NCBI taxonomy): Eukaryota > Metazoa > Chordata > Amphibia > Anura > Bombinatoridae > Bombina > Bombina bombina. The sequence continues at coordinate 603,758,743 of NC_069503.1, read as the reverse complement.
AGATTATATATTTATATAGCCCATAAAGGTTTTTTTTTTAAATAAATGTATAGTTTTGCTTATTTTTAACTAACATTGCTCTGATTTTCAGACTCCTAACCAAGCCCCAAAGTTTTATGTGAATACCGTCAGCAACCTTCTCCAGCTTGCTGCTGTTTGTGTAAAGGGTCTTTTCATATGCAAAAGAAGGGGGAGGGGGGGGAGTGTCCTATTTGCCACTTGCAGTGGGCTTTCCAGCTACCTTTTCAACAGAGCCAAACTGACAGCTTCTAAGTAAGTTTTTAAACAGTTTTATACTGGATTTTTATATCAGTATCTGTGTATCTTATTCTTTATAGTGGTGTCTATTACATGCAGTTATATGAAAATGAGTGTATACTGTCCCTTTAAGGGTAACGTGAAGTTGCAGGCTGCAACAAGGGATCCACATTCCTCAGACGAGAGACCAAATGTCCTGCGTGAAGCTGATGATGTCAGGTAGTACCTGATTTTCAAATCATTACTGTATTAAACATACTGTGGTTTTTCTATACTTTTGTTGGGTGACAAACCTAGAGGGGGAAGTAGTATATTCTTTTCCTCTACATAAAAGGTTATTAACCTAAGACTAAAATACATCTATAGGCCTAGCATAATAGCTCAATAACTAGGCCTCTTGCTAATCATACTCCTACTGGAAAAAATGGGATTCTCGATAATGTACCCTTAGGGGAAGGGAAACTTATATGAGTTGCAATATACTCAGAGCAAGAATGTAAGACTAAGACAGCTAAACTAGGCTTTGGTCAGACGTGTTCCATGAAGAGTATAAAAGGAGCTAAGCTTCTCCAAAGGCACAAAGGTACTTTGCCAGTAAAAACATACCTAGGTATAAATAGGGTAAGAAAGGTACATTGTAGGCTTGAAATGCCGTACCAAAAGTTTCCTCAGGGTTGTAGAGTCCCCTTTAGAAGCAATACCCTGCCTAAGGTTAATAGGGTGTATATGGTTTAAAAGTCTAAAAGTATACAACTGAAAAGGATCCCTAGAATAGGGTAAACCTGTTAAAAGAAGCTAATAAAGTTAAGGCATAGCCAATAACATAAATCCTCCTGATCTTTAGGAACTTAAATTAGTCCAGGGTCAAACATGACTCTAGGATGTTTTGTTTACTAGGCCAAAGTAAATAGACAATCAAACTGAAGGTAAATATGAAGCTGTTGGTAAGTCTGAAACTAAAACTACCTTATATTACTTGCTCAATTAAACCAATGGATGAAATGTTATTTTACCATATATTCTGAGTATTATACTTTAATAGTTACACTGCTCAGAAATATCTAGAGGGGTGATTATTGATACTAATCACCTGTTTGGAACTGTATTACGAACTAATATGACAATAAACGAGTGGTATAGTTAATATACTCCTGTATCTATGTAACTGCAAATGGATATGATATCCTAATCAATGATTATTTTACCATTTTAAAAATATATTCTAAAGGACTATGGCTTGATACAAATCTGCTTATTAATCATGGATGATTTGTTTTATTTTTATTCCAGGTATCAACTTATTCTTGCTGGAAAAAGAGTAACAGATATGACAATATCATACTTAATATGTGAAAACTGCATCCAAGTGAAGCATTACTATGATGTAATGACAAAATGTTGCATGTTTAATATATTTTTTTTCAGGTCTCACATCCCATAGCAAGTAGAGACAGATGTGACATCACTTTATAGAAATATACTTAATGTGCTATTTCTTATGTTATAGGAGTCAAGCTTAAACTGACAGATGCTTGATCCAAGGAGAGATGAACATTAAAGAGACCACCATGTTCTAGGTCATCCTCATACAGTGTCAAGTGTTCCTCATGGATCCATGATGTCTATCAAATACCTGATCCACACGATGGAAGCCTGGTATAGACACAACCATGATGTTTAATCAACCAAAAACCAGCACAATAACTTGTTATACAGTTGCTGCACACATTCTCCTGGGCCACATACACAGAAATAAAGTTGTTCTGAAACAATCTGGTGGTTTGATCCTGACAGTAAGCACACACTATACAATAACTTGGTTTATGTTGATGCCTGAAGAAAGAAACTGCAAACTTTACACTTTATTTTGTTTCTTGGAGATGCAGCATTGCAACCACTTAAAGGGACATAGACTGTATACACAAGTGGGCATTGCTTGACTGACTTTTGATATTTTCCTACACCAATAAATGTTAAAATATTTTATAAGTTGAATTTTACCCCATTCAGGTACTAAATCACTGTGCACCTGATAAAAAGACATTTATCGAGATTACCTTGTCTCACTCACTCGTGACAGGTCATCTCGAGAGGGGGATTATGTCAGGATAATTGTCCAGTATAATTCACCATTTTGATATTGCATATTAATCACATATGTCTGTGCTATATAATATAGGGGTACAATTGATCATTTGTATTTACTTATATATTCAGGTACACATGATACTATGATATTCAAGGTCCCCAACATATCTGCATGATTCCTATAATTATATTACTGGTATAAATATTCACAAATATCCCAATGTTTGTCATACATGGTTCCAGTAAGTCTCTTTTTCTATAAACATTAGTGGGGTTCAACCTTGGTTAATGGTCAAATAGAGATACTGACTTGTTTTTTAGAATATATTTACAAATACATATTTGTCTGTTATAGCTTAGTGACGAGTGCCATCTTCGGAGGGAAAAATATTCTATCTGCTAAATCTTAGCTTATTAACAAAAATGTTAATTAATCTGTAATTAGTGTTAGCCAATCAATTATGTGAACCTAACCTTATCAGTTAGGGTGGAGTTAAGCACTTTCCATAAAATACACACTCACCCACAAAAGGAGGAGGGGGACACAAGCAGACGGCACAAGGGGGCCACACTGAGCATGCATGATGACCACATCCTATCCAGAGGAGATGGGAGGCTAAGCTGACCAGATAGACAAGTCAGGATAATGGCAAGAGAGGGTCCAGGGGTAACCTAAGAGGGTCTTTTTACACTGAACCCCAGTGAAGGATCCCACAATGTTGATAAGTATGAAACAAACGTATATGAAACAGTTTTGTTAATATGATTTATGCTCTTTACATTTATATTCAAAGTTTTATTATTGAATCAGGTGAGTTAATCAATTCTGGTTTTCCCTTTATAGTCACAAATATTTTTGTTAGGTAATTCCTGTTAACCCGGTCTTATCTGTCGACAATAACACTGGGTCAATCAGGAATCTGGTAATAATATAATTTTCTTATGGTTTGCCAGTATTATTAGTTTACCTGATTCTTGCCAGCTATGCTGAGAATTTATATAACACAATTTTCTGTTTCTCTATTATACACGCAAGTTACAGCAAATAAAATAATTTAGTGATTGTTTTCATTAGTTTTAACCTGATAATCATTTAATCATGGTAATGATGTTTGCTTATTGATTTGCTTTATTCAAATATTGCTTATTATTTCCAATAAATCTTTTAATAAACTAAGTTTGTTTATTTGTCTGGTCTCAGTTTAATTAATAGACAAATCAGAACTAAAATGATTCAGGTTTTATATATATTATCCTTTGCAAATGATATAATTCAGAGTGTTATTAAATTGCACACATTGCCCCTGCTAAGTTGGTAACCGCTATTATATAAATATTGAGTTACATTATCAGAATGATATAGAGGTTCCATAATATTTATTGTGTCTAAACACATGATACACTTTGCAGGTACACTACTGAAATAATAATAATAAAAATAATAATAAGGATAATATTCATAACAACCCCTAAAGAAACTGCCTTCTGCCCAAGAATTATTGTCTCTTTTACTTTTGCATGTGGTATGACTTCATGGCATTCCCATGAATATTGCTTCCGACAGAGGTCCACAATTCATCTCTACTTTTGAAAGTTAATTGGAACCACTGGTTCCTTGTCTTCTGGCTACCATCCTCAGACTAATGGGCTAACTAAGAGAGTAAATCAGGATCTCAAGGCCTATCTTAGAACCTTTGTTAATTTTCTCCATACCAACTGGTCTGAGTTGCTACCCCAAGCTGAGCTGGCAAGGAACACACATTGGCAATCTTCTCTATGATGTTCTCCATTTCAACTGCAGCAGGTTATCAACCTCGTGTCTTCCCTCTTTCTGCTCAGTCCATAGGGATTCCTGCTGCAGACCAACACGTTACTAACATCACCACTCATTGGCAACGTATTCGCACTCAGTTACGTTAAGCTGCCTCTAGATACAAGAGGTTTGCTGATCATCATAGAGCTTCTGTACATGCCCTCTCGGTAGGTGAACGTGTTTAGGTCTCTACTCGACATATTCGTCTACGTCAACACAGTCACAAATTAGGGCCTAGGTTTATTGGTCCTTACAAAGTCCTAAAAAGACTGTCTCCTGCTGCCTACAAAGTGGCCTTGCCCAAAACCCTGCGCATACACCCAGTCTTCCACATCTCACTACTCAAGCCTTACATCAAGAATAGATATACCCGGCTCCTCTTCCTCCACTCCTGGTCCATGGTGACCCTGAATATGAGGTTGCTAAGATCCTGGACTCCAGATACAGGCGCAGACAACTGCAGTATCTGGTACGTTGGAAGGGTTACTTTGTGGCGGATCGTTCCTGGGTTCCTGCCCGTTATGTGCATGCTCCATCTTTGGTCTCCAGATTCCATGCTGCTCAGCCTTTGAGGCCGACTCTGGTTCCCGGAGGTAACCCTTAAGAGGGGGGCTATGTCACGCCGCGCCGCTCTAGCTGTTGCTAGGGATGCGGCGCCTGCTGTTCTGCTCGTTGCCTAGGGTAGAGTCAGCTCCTGTGTGCATGCGGCAGTGACGTCATCGCCGCACGCTCCTTTCATTCTAAAGCTGGTCAGGATCTCCTGTTGCGCGAATCCTGTGCCTATGTAAGATGCTTACTTTCTACTTATAACTGCCAAAGTATAGGTGTTACTTAGTGTGCTCCTAGGTGTGATTGTTACTGTATACTGGATTGCCATAACATTATTGAACTCTGCCTGTCTGACTACTCTGCTTGCTTAACCCCTAAAGTACTGGATTGCCATACTGTTATTAAACTCTGCCTGTCTGGCTACTCTGCTTGCTTAACCTATAAACTACTGGATTGCCATACTGTTATTGAACTCTGCCTGTCTGAATACTCTGCTTGCTTAACCCCTAAAGTACTGGATTGCCATACTGTTATTGAACTCTACCTGTCTTACCACTCTGCCTGTTTAACCCTTGAACCATTGGATTGCCATACTGTTACCGAACTGCCTGCTTGACCATTCTATTGGTTTATTCCTGAACTGTAATTATTGGATTCCCTTTGTTGCTGATTCCTGCCTGTTTCCGGTCCTTCTATTGGTTTACCCTTGAACTGCCATACCGCTGGATTCCCTACCTGTTGCCGCCAAAGACTACCCTACCTATTGTGAGTACCGCTTATCTCATTTTGCGAACTTTCTCTGCTCTGGGATATTCCCTATCATTCCAGCTTGACGCCAGGATAAGAAGACTACTGGCTAAGTTAGGTCTGATAGTGGAATATCCCACGAACATTACAGTTGTGACCCCATCACACTGAAGCTTCAATGCAAAGTTCCCCCTTAAATAGGGGTGTCCTTGCATTTCTATTGACTGATTTTCAAAGCCATATTTAAATCAGCAAATAGAATGAAAGCTTTTTTTACTGGCTGATTTGAATTTAGAAATGCAAGGACACCTTATATAAGGGGGAAACTCGCACTCAAGCTTCATTGTGCTGCGGTGACAGCATGAAGATACATTAGATGGATGAAGATGCCGGAGCACTCCTGAGGACCACCGGTGAAGACTGAAGAGGACCTAATAACTGTCGCCATGGACCCACTGCTGCCCCCCCAAGGAGCTTGATTCAAGTAGGTGAGTAACAACTTTTGGGGTTTAGCTGTAGATTTTTTTTGGGGGTGTTTTTTTTAGTTTTAGTATAGGGTATATTTTTTTTAAAATCAGCAAAAGAGCTTAATTACTGATTTTTATGATAGTTTTTTTATACAGATTTTTTTAGGATAGAGTTTTTAAAATTGGGATTTTTTTAAGATATTTTTTTTTAATGTTTGAGCTATGATGACTTCAGGGTACTACCTGACAAATGCCTTTCTTTTTTGGGGGGCTGAGGGTTTTAGTATAGAGTTTTATGATTGCTTCACCTAGGGCAATTTTTATAGCATGTTTTAGTATAGGGTTTGGTTTTTTAGGGGGGCTTTCTTTTAAGGGGACTTTAGTTTTAGGATAGGGCTTGTACCGCTTTAGTTTTTATTTTTGGTAATTTTTGTTTTTTTTGTAACTTAAGGGGTTTTAGTTTAGGGGTCTTGGGTGGATTAGCTGTTAGGAGGTTAGTTTGTGATGGGTAATTTGCAATGGGGGTGTGTGGCAGTTTATGGTTTGATAGTGTAGCGGGTTAATTTGCGATGGGGGTGTGTGGTGGTTTAGGGGTTATAAGAGGGGGGGGGGGACAAGTGCTCCAAATAGAGCTGACCAAAAATGGTCAATAAGTAAATATATATGATAAATCTTAGTGTTGTGAGAAACTGACAAATGGCAGAATAATATAAGACAAAAAAATGAAAAATATAAAAATTATATATAAAATATATATATATATATATAAAAAATGTCTTAAATATAAAAGCAGCTACGACTACGGCAACAGCCGAAACACGTCAGCTAGTGTCTCTAATGCTGACTTCTTTGTTACTGTCTATGGCCTGTGTGACAGGCATGTTTTAACTTTATGAAGCAATAAAGAAATTGAACTTTTACAAAACGTTCCTGGCTGGTGCTCCTTTTTCCCGAATTGATGCTATATTAAATATAAAATACCAAAATAAGGATAGCCAAAATATAATATATATTAAAACCCCAAGATTCATGTAAAAATAGTTTTAATAAACTGTCTGATGGCACAAAAAGAAGACACAAAAAAGAATAATAAAATATTAATAATATAATGTTATTAATACAGTGATGCTGGCATCTATAAAATATACTATAGACCCAAATTAATAAGTCTAAACATAGGGGTCTAATAGTTGATACAATAACAGACTAAAAACAATTCACAATTGGTAAATTAAGAGAAATGGTCATAAATAAATGAGGAGTACTGTGCAATCACTATCGTATTAATGCGCGCATACAACTAATAAGAATGTCTGCAAATAAATGTCACAGATCTTTTTTCTTCCGTAACAGACCTAAATATTAGGCAAGATAAATGCAACGATACTTAGGCTATTTATATGGATGTTTGTTGTTATCTTCCGCTGTGCACAGACTCCAATGAAGAGGGATACAGAGGAGAGGATGCTCAATGTCCGTGAATGAGCAACTTGCTATGGTGTATTCCGTTTAGGATGATGTCAGGTCACGTGAGTAGATGACGTAGTCCGCTGGTCTCCAATCGATACTATGTATCTTCCGTTGCAACAAAGCTGTCTCTTGAGACAAATCCTGTAGTGTGTAATTAGATACAAGAACCCTTGCAGCTCCAAATCAGATAATGTCCAAAGTACTTGTAGCAAGGTTATGGCTGATAAAGTGACAAGGACCAAACAGGGATTATTCATATGGTTTGTTCATTAAGTATGCAAAACAAACTATGAACCTGAGTGACCTTTAAACACAGAACGGTGGGGGATCTACACAAATGAACAGGAATTATTTATATGTCTAAACTCTTCAAATATAGAGATAGAAATGAACCTGTATGTTGTGTAAATTAACCCCTCAATAATACAAACAAGAGTAGTAAGCACAATCTACGCGTTTCGGCAGACTAAACTGCCTTTATCAAGATGCTTACTACAGGTTACTTTTGCCTTTTTATAAGGAACATCCTAAGGTGTAGGGCGGTGATTGGTAGAAACTATTAGCCAATTAAGCAAGGGCGTGAAACATAACACATCTTTAGATGTTTCAAAGTTTCAAACTATCATTATTTCTTAAAGATATACTCATTCAATTAATAAAAACATTATATGTAGAAAATAAATAATAAATAAGTCTATAAAATTTATACATGATGATATTACGTATAATAATATGTTTGACTGAACATAATAAGAATAACAATAACAGAATATATCTGAACATATATATACTGTATTGTTCCGCATATAGGCCGCACTTTTTTCCCTTGATCTGTAGCTTTAAATTTGCAGTGCGGCCTATATGCGGGGCGCGGCCTATAATCGGGTGCTTTTCGGCTAAATCGTACATGCGCAGTATGGCTGAACTTCCAGTGCACCCTGTGGCCTTATGGGTAATGTTGTCCGCCGAAGTTGGGTGGTTTTGCGAGAGGGACGATAGTTGGTAGGTTTGGCAGGACACTCGTATGCATTAGCCACCGCTGTGAAGATGCAGTAATGCTGAGAACAGACATATGAATGAGGAGGGAGGAAGTGGGCAGAGCACAAGGGACATGTGAGTCAGTTGCGATACTGATATTTTCTGGTAAGAAACAGTTTTGGTTTTTTTTCCCTTAACATCATACCTGCTAAAATAAATAAAAAATTGCTTTAATACGATATGTTAAAATAAAACAAAGGAAAGATGCTGTACTCCTTAGTGCTGGTGATTTCAAATGCGAAAAAAGCCTTTATTCAGCCATTAAAGCTGTAATGGCTGAATAAAGGGTTTTTTCACATTTGAAATTACGGTACTGAGGAGTACAGCATCTTTCCTTTGTTATATTCTATACTCTTGGAAAAGGATCCCCTGGGAACTAGCACCCTGCATTGGCCCTCATTGCTTGCACATTTGGGAATCCAGGTCTCAATCACTTGCAAACATTGCAGCTTGTGCAACTAATGTGCATATTTTCTTTAAAATTACATTTCTTCAAAATGGCACCAAACTTTAAGGGTGCGGCCTATAATCAGGTGCGGCTTATATTCGGCACAATACGGTGTATATATATGTGAGTAACATCGTGAACCCATTGGAGCAAATATAAAACAGAAAATAAACCATTAGATATACAGTCCAATCAATCCACAACATCACACATATCAATAAAGCTTAGTACCAGTATACAGCTATTACACCAATCTCTGGGTAACAAAGAAAAAAATGGTTTAGATGAAAAACCTGGATGAAATTCATATATATATAAGACATAAAAATCAGATGTGCCCTCTATATTTACTACAAAAAATATTAATGGTGTTGAAGTGATGTGCACTGCAACCTAATGATGACTGTGTGGTAATGTCAAAACTACTCTGATTTATATCAAGACAATAAATTGCATATAAATAATGTAACCGTCTATATACAAAAAATATTGATAATAATAATAGAAAATGATATGACCATCTCATATACTGATATAACAAAGATAGTCCACACTCTAGGAGATATTTCACAGTTCTCCAGGCAGCAAACTCATTCCAGATCGATGTTAGCAGTCGCAAGTTCTGTTAAAAAGAAGAAGAGAAGAGGCGCCAAATAGTGTGTACCGTTTAAGCTACAGAAGGCCAATACCCCATATGAATCTTACTTACAAGATTTCCAGCCCTTGAGAAGTGCCACATATGCCTTCTGAACAATTTGCAGCCGTCCAGCTAGCTGTGTTGGCCAATAATACTCCAGTATCAAGCTGTGCAAGACAAAAACACAAAAGTGCCACAATAGTGTGTATCAGTGAGAACACTATCAAGTGCGCAAATATTGAAATGTACTCACGAGATATAGGGCACTTGAGAAGTGCCACAAAGACCTTCTGGACACTTGTCAGCTGTCCAGATCACTGTGTTCACAGGTGTTCCTCTGGGCAAAAACGTTAGGTTCACGATAGCTCCAAAAAGCACCTTGGGATTCACTCTCCAATCAGTACAAATATCAGTACAAATATTAAAATGGCAAAAATAAAGTACCAAATATGCCGTGCTACTAGTAAAATATAAAATGTTTAATATAAAACAATTATCACAACGCGTTTCCCGGTTACTAAGATCGTTTCCTCAGGTGTATATTATGATACAAAGTAGCACAAATATATAGCCCATGTCGGCGTCTAACCCCATAATAAGAATAACAATAACAGAATATATCTGAACCTATATATATATATATATATATGTGAGTAACATCGTGAACCCATTGGAGCAAATATAAAACAGAAAATAAACCATTAGATATACAGACCAATCAATCCACGACGTCACACATATCAATAAAGCTTAGTACCAGTATACAGCTATTACACCAATCTCTGTGTAACAAAGAAAAAAATGGTTTAGATGAAAAACCTGGATGAAATTCATATATATACATATATATATAAATCTTCAATTATAAAAAATTGGAGATGATAAAGAATAAAAAATAAAAATATAGCTATAAAATATATATATTAAATAATGGAAAAAATAGCAAAAATAGTGAAAATAGCAAAAACAGGTATTGTACTAAGAATGGTATAGTGTATGTATCTAGATCTTCAAATTTGGATATGAAAAATTAATCTTTCATGTGTGTAAATAATATTATATCCTCCAGAAGAATAGTAAAATGTTTAAAGTTGCATATAATCCCTATTTTGGTACTATCACAAGGGGCATTGTGTTATGATATATGTGTAGATTCAGCCAGAATAATAATTAATAGATCTATCTCAGGGATATTATATCACACATTTGGAATAAGAGAACAAAAGTCAAGATAGTGTAAGCAGTGTATTGAGTATAGAAAAAGGTGGTTGGAGAAGGCGCCAAAGGCTATCTGGTGTTTAAACCTAAATAATAAATTTTAAATTTTCCCAAAATAAAAAGTGCAAAAAGCGTATAATACTAGCTAACTTTTAAAGGGGTATGTTAGAAACGACTTGAACAAATAATCCATCACTGTTGTGACAATAAGGCAATTCGCTGATTACAATTTGAAAAATAACATTTAATGAAAAACAAACAAATAATAAAAAAAACATTTAATACATTTCTCTAATTTAGTGGAACAGTTAATAAGCTTCACTTCAACATAAAAACCATATGGCAATACTAATCCACACTAAAAAATAGCACTCAATCTAAGTTAACCTAATAAATAGCAGGCTTTCTATGTGTACCTAATATTCACAGTATAATAATAGAATGGTAAAATGTTAAAACCAATATGCAGAGTAAGATATAGGGCTAATCGTTTCTACTCGCTAGTTTGGAACCGGATGTTGTAAACCTGAAACACTGTCTGTAATGTTATTGGTGACTAAATTTTGCCAGGCACAGTCTCTCAAGTAACAGTTAATAGGACTCCAAATAGATCGTTTTCTGTTTATGAAGAAGGTGAAATAACAGTAGTTCTTAAAGTGCAATATAACCAAAAGAATTCAAATCTTCACCCTAACTTTTAAGGGTCCTTGTAAAAGTCAGTAGTGAGCACTTACCCGGTGCTCCGGTGCTATGGGCGGGGCTTTATCTTCCGCTCACCTGTAACGCACCTTGTGTATCTTTTCGTCGGTGACAATCTTACAATTATTCAGTAGGTAGATTGTAAACTTCAAAGTGTGCACACTTTCGATCCTCCTTAGATTAATGCTCCTACCGTCTTCGCTCAGTAGTCAAATCCACTTGGTTCTGGCATTACGGTCTTTTTCAAAACAAGCCGGATACTGGTATGGTCTACGCGTTTCAGCTCACCAGGGAGCCTTTGTCAAGATACCTTCCTCCAGCTGTGATCCCTTTTTAAAGGATTTCTCCATTAACCCTATATGTGCCTTCAAAATAATCAGTTGTTCCTTCTTTCATTATTTAATGTGCCCTGTATTTTTGTGCATTACAAGTCACCAATTTCAGTGCAGGTTATACCGGTTAGCAAGTTACTAAAATGTCCTCATGAAAACAATGTCAGTATAAAAATTATGACTTTATTCTAGTTTCTACATTTGTTAATCTATTTTAAAAATATAACAGTTAATTGCCTCACAATCGCCAACTCATGGTTCACACCCCTAAAAACATATCTGTCCCTAATATTAAGATTCCAGTCTTTTTTTAAAAAATTATTATTTGTTTATTTAGATAAAAAAAAAAAAAAAATTCCACAAAAAATTATTATTTTCCTGCTTGGGTTCGAACTCGCAGACCTTATAACTGCAGTCTGACCATCTAACCATTAGGCTATGTTGGAAGTTATCTCGATAGGATTTCAATGTTAAAATTTTATTTACAGAAAAGCTAAGAATTTAAAAACGATATTGGCTCCGAGTGAGTACAAAAGGGGGAATGAAATGTGCAATAGAGGATATAGAACACTTGAGGGTAAAGAGATAGAGGGGTTTTTCCCCTGCCACCAATGTAAGTCCTGTAAACATAGTACGAAATTAAAACAGATCAAGTCCGAGAAAGACGGGAGAATCACGAATATAACAGATATCATAAGATGCACTGATACAAATATTATCTATATGCTACAATGTGACTGTAATCTAAGGTATTTTGGTCAAACAGGACGGAAATTGAAAGACCGTATACGTGAACACCTGTTAGCAATAGAGCACAAAAGAGAAGACACAACTCTGTATAAACATTTCAAAGAGGTTCATAAAGGCAACACAGAAACACTAAAATTCTGGGGCATTAAGAAAATAGTGCAGGATGGAAGAAGAGGGAATACTAATAAAAAGTTGCTCAGACAAGAAGCAGAATTTATATATAATTTCAGTACACTCCACCCCAAAGGGCTGAATAGTGAAATGGACTTGAATGCCCTTATATAAATAGAAGGATTTAGTATGTCCATCAAAACGATCGAGATTATACTGTATTTAAATATTGTAGATAACATACTGGTTAAGAAAGTTGATCAAATATATATATGTCCTTGGGGTGAATTAACAGAGTGACTATGATTACCATCCACGAAATAACACTTCTATGTCCCTTTTAGGAACAATAATTGTCCACGATTCACAAACAAATGTCTAAGAACAAAGCCCATTAATATAGTAATTTATCCTTTAAATACCCAAATAGAAGCAAGAATTCTACAACGAGTCAATAGTTGAGTGGCTAGTGCTTAGGCTTTACACATAATAGGTCCGAGGTTCGAGTCCACCCTCTTATTTTAAAAATATCTTTATTTTATTTTCTTTATAGACCATCTGTTGTATCCAAATAATTAACAACTCAAGGTTATATAGAAGGAGAGAATTTGATCCCTTTGAACTTCCATCATAGCACAATGGATAAGAAGTTAGACTCTGACTGTAAGGGCTATGAGTTCGAGCCCAAGTTAGGAAAGATTTGTTTTTACAAATCTAATTTAAGCCAATCAACCATTAAGATATATGACAAATAGATAATCTATGATTACTTATCGGATTATATATAAGCTAGTTAAAGGCCAAATTTTAACATTGAAATCCTATTGAGATAACTTCCAACATAGCCTAATGGTTAGATGGTCAGACTGCAGTTATAAGGTCTGCGAGTTCAAACCCAAGCAGGAAAATAATAATTCTTTGTGGAATTGTTTTTTTTTTTTTTTTTTTATCTAAATAAACAAATAATAATTTTTAAAAAAAAGACTGGAATCTTAATATTAGGGACAGATATGTTTTTAGGGGTGTGAACCATGAGTTGGCGATTGTGAGGCAATTAACTGTTATATTTTTAAAATAGATTAACAAATGTAGAAACTAGAATAAAGTCATAATTTTTATACTGACATTGTTTTCATGAGGACATTTTAGTAACTTGCTAACCGGTATAACCTGCACTGAAATTGGTGACTTGTAATGCACAAAAATACAGGGCACATTAAATAATGAAAGAAGGAACAACTGATTATTTTGAAGGCACATATAGGGTTAATGGAGAAATCCTTTAAAAAGGGATCACAGCTGGAGGAAGGTATCTTGACAAAGGCTCCCTGGTGAGCTGAAACGCGTAGACCATACCAGTATCCGGCTTGTTTTGAAAAAGACTTGTAATCAAGAAGCTCCCAGGACCGTAATGCCAGAACCAAGTGGATTTGACTACTGAGCGAAGACGGTAGGAGCATTAATCTAAGGAGGATCGAAAGTGTGCACACTTTGAAGCTTACAATCTACCTACTGAATAATTGTAAGATTGTCACCGACGAAAAGATACACAAGGTGCGTTACAGGTGAGCGGAAGATAAAGCCCCGCCCATAGCACCGGAGCACCGGGTAAGTGCTCACTACTGACTTTTACAAGGACCCTTAAAAGTTAGGGTGAAGATTTGAAATTTTTTGGTTATATTGCACTTTAAGAACTACTGTTATTTCACCTTCTTCATAAACAGAAAACGATCTATTTGGAGTCCTATTAACTGTTACTTGAGAGACTGTGCCTGGCAAAATTTAGTCACCAATAACATTACAGACAGTGTTTCAGGTTTACAACATCCGGTTCCAAACTAGCGAGTAGAAACGATTAGCCCTATATCTTACTCTGCATATTGGTTTTAACATTTTACCATTCTATTATTATACTGTGAATATTAGGTACACATAGAAAGCCTGCTATTTATTAGGTTAACTTAGATTGAGTGCTATTTTTTAGTGTGGATTAGTATTGCCATATGGTTTTTATGTTGAAGTGAAGCTTATTAACTGTTCCACTAAATTAGAGAAATGTATTAAATGTTTTTTTATTATTTGTTTGTTTTTCATTAAATGTTATTTTTCAAATTGTAATCAGTGAATTGCCTTATTGTCACAACAGCGTTGGATTATTTGTTCAAGTCGTTTCTAACATACCCCTTTAAAAGTTAGCTAGTATTATACGCTTTTTGCACTTTTTATTTTGGGAAAATTTAAAATTTATTATTTAGGTTTAAACACCAGATAGCCTTTGGCGCCTTCTCCAACCACCTTTTTCTCTTCTTTTTAGATATTATTGCACTAATTGTGAGAAGTGCAATTAGGAGAAACGCATTTCTGGTTTAGCTTGTTCACAGCATACACACACCTTTTTTATACTTGCTTGTTTTTACTTCTCACAAGTGTTAGCTGTGTTAAGCATATTTATATCCGATAAGTGATTTAGATTTACTTTTTGAGTCTATAACATACTCCCCTAAATTCTAGATGGACCTTTTCGCTATGAGAGACACATTACATCTGGCCATTGATACTTCAATGGATAACAATAACCAGACAATAGATAATTTACTTTCAAATCCCATTATGGATATTAATACAACCTTAAATACTTTAGAGGACCTATTGACTAAGGAATTAAAAATTAAAACTGAACTAAAATTCATGGAAAAATATATAGAAATAGGGATGGTACCAAGGGGATTACGTCTGAAAAAAGACTGCACTTTTGAATTGAAAACAGATTTAAAAATTGAGTGGTTTGACGTATTAGAAAAGGCATCAATAGACCTTATTAAAATTATTATTAAGG
The DNA here is from genome assembly GCF_027579735.1 of Bombina bombina. Taxonomy (NCBI): domain Eukaryota; kingdom Metazoa; phylum Chordata; class Amphibia; order Anura; family Bombinatoridae; genus Bombina; species Bombina bombina. The sequence continues at coordinate 603,743,282 of NC_069503.1, read as the reverse complement.
CCAGAAATATTGCATTAAAAGAAATTAATGAAGAACTTATTCAAACCAAAACAATGTTTGTTAAAAAAAGGAAAGACAGTAAAAAAAAAGTTAGGAGATTTAAATGTCGACCTATTGAATAACAAATGGAAAAAATATAATAGGGACAGAGAAGATTATAAATTGGAAGAAAATAAAGAGGATGAACAGGGAGAAAGTGTACCAATTATAATGAAAAAGAATAACACACTGTTTAGCAAAAGGAAGGAAAATAGGCCACAAAACAGGCCAGAAGAGAGGGATAATAAAGAATTTAAAAATAGGATACAAAGAGAACAAGAAGATGCATGTAGTAACAAATTTTTGGTGAATAATAGGAATACAAATGTGTATGAAAGGGAAGGTCAAACTATTGAAGATAATATGATAAGAGGAGATAGAATAGAGAGACAACCAAGAGAGAAGTTGAGGGGACGAGACTATTATGGGAATAATAGATCTAGGGACTACAGTAACAATAGGATTCCTCGTAATACTAACAGTTGGAATCCTAGAAATGCTAATAATTCATATCCATACTACAGAAATTTTGATCAGGACTATGGATACAACAGAATGAGGGACAAACATAGAGATGAATATAGACATCAAAGGTACGAAAACAGACACTATAGACATTTTGACGATAATAGACATTACCAGAGAGGTTGGCATAATAGGGATTTTGATCAACGTGAATTTAGAAATCGAACAGAACAAACACAGCAGGATTGGAGGGTTCCATCATTTAATAGATTTGATACATTGAAAACAGTAGAACAGTCACCCAAAAGAGCAACTACATCGGCCAATTTTTTAGGAGTAAGTCAGGAAAGAAATCACAACCCACCGAAGGGAAAGAGAAGAAGAGAGGGAGAAGAGGGGGAAGATGTAGAGGATTAGATAAAGATGAAATTACCAATAAAGACACAACTAGAATAAATAAATCAACTGAGAATAATGGGATCTTTAATCTAAGTAATTTACAATTAACGACAACCCAGGAGTCTGTTTTGAACAGAGGGCTTTCCTTTGCTCCCACCTCCAAACTTAATAAGTTTGAACATTATGTAAACATTAATCAATTCATAAGAAAATTAACTTTAAAAAAGTACTTTTTAAAGAATCCTATCAAAGATACTAAGCCCCCAGAGACTGAAGATAAATTTATTCACACTAATTTTAGACAAAAATCCCAGTTCTTCCCAACACAAGAAAAAGGGAACTATATAGAATCCTTCGAGAAATTGGTTAAGCAGGATTTGGAGGATATCGATACCAAACAAACCAAGAATATGAAGTGGAATTTGAGTCTGAAGGAAAAATCGATATTAAAAGATTTACAAGATAGGACCGATATAGTAATTAAACAGGCCGATAAAGGGGGTGGAGTGGTAATCATGAGTAATACTTATTATTTAACTGAAGCATACAGACTACTGAATGATACAACAACATATAAAAAATTGCTTAGTGACCCAGGGGATGAATTTCAAGGGAGACTTAAAATAATGCTTGATGATGCAAAACTAACTAATTTGGTGACTGATTCAGAGTATAATTTCTTGTTGATTAAGAACTTCAGAACCCCCATATTTTACTTCTTACCAAAGATCCACAAGGATCTCAAGGAACCCCCAGGACGCCCGATTATATCGGGCATAGATTCAATAACGTCTAATATGTCCCAATATATTGACTATTTCTTGCAAAACTACGTGAAAGAACTTCCCTCATATCTATCAGATTCGGCACATTTCTTAAGAATACTCAAAGAGATCCAATGGGAACCAAATTTTGTGCTGGTCACCTGCGATGTTAGCTCACTTTATACTAACATAGAGCATAATTTAGGAATACAAGCTATAGAAGACTTTATGAGACAGGACTCAGAGATGACCAGCACGCAAAGAGATTTTCTATTGAAATGTATAAAATTTATCTTGAATAATAATTATTTCAAGTTTGAGAACAGTTATTTTTTGCAAATAAAGGGTACGGCTATGGGCACAAGGTTCGCACCAAGTTATGCTAACTTATTCATGGGGGTCTTTGAAAGAGAACTAATAGCAAGATCCCCATGGGGTGCGAACCTTGTGCTCTACAGACGTTATATTGACGATTTGTTTTTCGTCTGGAAGGGGGACATAGAACTATTAGATATTTTCATTGATGACCTTAACTCCAATAACTTTGGTTTACAATTCACATATGAATCTAGTAAAGAAAAAATTAATTATTTAGACATAGAAATTGAGATAATCAATAATGCAATTAAAACAAAGACCTTTTTTAAAAAGGTCGATTCTAACAATTATATTGATTCTGCGAGTTGTCACCATAGCCAATGGAAAAAGAACATACCAAAGGGTCAACTGATGCGTGTTAGGAGGAATTGCACAGATCTAGTGGACTTTGAGAAAAAATCAAAAGTACTAATAAAAAGATTTGAAGAGAAGGGATATGACACTTTAAAGATCTTAGAGACTGTGGATGAAGTTAAAAAGATGGACAGGGAGGAACTACTAAGAAAAAAAGAAAAACCTCATAAGGGGAAGCTAAAAGAGACAATGGATATACCCATAATCACGACCTATTCAGCCCATCACAAACAGTTTCAAAAATTGGTTAAAAAACACTGGCATCTTTTATTAAAAGACCCCATAATAGGCCCAAACTTAGGAAGAAACCCCAATTTTATTTACAGAAAAGCTAAGAATTTAAAAACGATATTGGCTCCGAGTGAGTACAAAAGGGGGAATGAAATGTGCAATAGAGGATATAGAACACTTGAGGGTAATAAGATAGAGGGGTTTTTCCCCTGCCACCAATATAAGTCCTGTAAACATAGTACGAAATTAAAACAGATCAAGTCCGAGAAAGACGGGAGAATCACGAATATAACAGATATCATAAGATGCACTGATACAAATATTATCTATATGCTACAATGTGACTGTAATCTAAGGTATTTTGGTCAAACAGGACGGAAATTGAAAGACCGTATACGTGAACACCTGTTAGCAATAGAGCACGAAAGAGAAGACACAACTCTGTATAAACATTTCAAAGAGGTTCATAAAGACAACACAGAAACACTAAAATTCTGGGGCATTAAGAAAATAGTGCAGGATGGAAGAAGAGGGAATACTAATAAAAAGTTGCTCAGACAAGAAGCAGAATTTATATATAATTTCGGTACACTCCACCCCAAAGGGCTGAATAGTGAAATGGACTTGAATGCCCTTATATAAATAGAAGGATTTAGTATGTCCATCAAAACGAACGAGATTATACTGTATTTAAATATTGTAAATAACATACTGGTTAAGAAAGTTGATCAAATATATATATGTCCTTGGGGTGAATTAACAGAGTGACTATGATTACCATCCACGAAATAACACTTCTATGTCCCTTTTAGGAACAATAATTGTCCACGATTCACAAACAAATGTCTAAGAACAAAGCCCATTAATATAGTAATTTATCCTTTAAATACCCAAATAGAAGCAAGTATTCTCCAATGAGTCAATAGTTGAGTGGCTAGTGCTTAGGCTTTACACATAATAGGTCCGAGGTTCGAGTCTACCCTGTTATTTTAAAAATATCTTTATTTTATTTTCTTTATAGACCATCTGTTGTATCCAAATAATTAACAACTCAAGGTTATATAGAAGGAGAGAATTCAATCCCTTTGAACTTCCATCATAGCACAATGGATTAGAAGTTAGACTCTGACCGTAAGGGCTATGAGTTCGAGCCCAAGTTAGGAAAGATTTCTTTTTACAAATCTAATTTAAGCCAATCAACCATTAAGATATATGACAAATAGATAATCTATGATTACTTATCGGATTATATATAAGCTAGTTAAAGGCCAAATTTGAACATTGAAATCCTATTGAGATAACTTCCAACATAGCCTAATGGTTAGATGGTCAGACTGCAGTTATAAGGTCTGCGAGTTCGAACCCAAGCAGGAAAATAATAATTTTTTGTGGAATTATTATTTATTTTTTTTTTTTTATCTAAATAAACAAATAATAATTTTTTAAAAAAAGACTGGAATCTTAATATTAGGGACAGATATGTTTTTAGGGGTGTGAACCATGAGTTGGCGATTGTGAGGCAATTAACTGTTATATTTTTAAAATAGATTAACAAATGTAGAAACTAGAATAAAGTAATAATTTTTATACTGACATTGTTTTCATGAGGACATTTTAGTAACTTGCTAACCGGTATAACCTGCACTGAAATTGGTGACTTGTAATGCACAAAAATACAGGGCACATTAAATAATGAAAGAAGGAACAACTGATTATTTTGAAGGCACATATAGGGTTAATGGAGAAATCCTTTAAAAAGGGATCACAGCTGGAGGAAGGTATCTTGACAAAGGCTCCCTGGTGAGCTGAAACGCGTAGACCATACCAGTATCCGGCTTGTTTTGAAAAAGACTTGTAATCAAGAAGCTCCCAGGACCGTAATGCCAGAACCAAGTGGATTTGACTACTGAGCGAAGACGGTAGGAGCATTAATCTAAGGAGGATCGAAAGTGTGCACACTTTGAAGCTTACAATCTACCTACTGAATAATTGTAAGATTGTCACCGACGAAAAGATACACAAGGTGCGTTACAGGTGAGCGGAAGATAAAGCCCCGCCCATAGCACCGGAGCACCGGGTAAGTGCTCATTACTGACTTTTACAAGGACCCTTAAAAGTTAGGGTGAAGATTTGAATTCTTTTGGTTATATTGCACTTTAAGAACTACTGTTATTTCACCTTCTTCATAAACAGAAAACGATCTATTTGGAGTCCTATTAACTGTTACTTGAGAGACTGTGCCTGGCAAAATTTAGTCACCAATAACATTACAGACAGTGTTTCAGGTTTACAACATCCGGTTCCAAACTAGCGAGTAGAAACGATTAGCCCTATATCTTACTCTGAATATTGGTTTTAACATTTTACCATTCTATTATTATACTGTGAATATTAGGTACACATAGAAAGCCTGCTATTTATTAGGTTAACTTAGATTGAGTGCTATTTTTTAGTGTGGATTAGTATTGCCATATGGTTTTTATGTTGAAGTGAAGCTTATTAACTGTTCCACTAAATTAGAGAAATGTATTAAATGTTTTTTTATTATTTGTTTGTTTTTCATTAAATGTTATTTTTCAAATTGTAATCAGCGAATTGCCTTATTGTCACAACAGTGTTGGATTATTTGTTCAAGTCGTTTCTAACATACCCCTTTAAAAGTTAGCTAGTATTATACGCTTTTTGCACTTTTTATTTTGGGAAAATTTAAAATTTATTATTTAGGTTTAAACACCAGATAGCCTTTGGCGCCTTCTCCAACCACCTTTTTCTCTTCTTTTTAGATATTATTGCACTAATTGTGAGAAGTGCAATTAGGAGAAAGGCATTTCTGGTTTAGCTTGTTCACAGCATACACACCCCCTTTTTTATACTTGAGTGTATTGAGTATACATCATATTGTCTATGTGATAACTAACTCCAAAATGTTATAATTATAAATCCTTATATAAATTCTCTGAACTACATAGTGTAGTATGTATGCTCGTCTTATTAGTAAACCATTGGCCATAGGGAAATATAATTGGGTTCCTCTATGTTTGAAAAAAGGGGGTGACTAATACATATAAGTTAATGGGGAAAAAAATAAGTGATATAGAAAATATTAATGTGACTAAAAAAGTGTGTTTAAATCAAAAGAACTATTAAGTCCCTTAGGGTGTAGTGTCTTAAAACTAAAAATAAGCTCAGCTTCTTTTTTAAGAAGTGTTTTTCGATATTCCCTCCCCTAGTATTGGGGTAAATTTTAAGAATTCCCCAAAATTTAAAACAACCTAAATCTCCTTGGTGTATATCTGTAAAGTGTTGATAGAGTACTGTTTTACTGGTTTTATGTTCTATATTCCAAATATGTTCCCTAATCCTATCTCTCAGAAAACGACACATTTGTCCTATGTATATTAGATTACAGGAACATTTAATACAATATATGACGTTGGAATCACTGCATTTAATAATGTCCCTAATTGTAAAGGTATATTGCTTTTTGGTAGAAACTATTTTCTTAAGTTTACTGCTCGATTTACAGGATTAACACGTATGGCAAGGGAAAAAAACAGACAACTTCTCATTTTTAGGTCTCTATCTTCTGGGTTACCTCTAGGATTTTTAAATTCACTTCTTGACAGATAACTTTTTAGATTTTTTGCCTTTCTAAAAATAAGGTCTGGATATTTCTTTACTCTATCCACTAGGATTGAATCCTGTTGGATATAGTGCCAGTGCCTATTTAGAATGTTTCTAATTTCTCCATGTTGAGAATTATATTCAGTAATGAAGGGTACAGAGATGGAATTACAGTTTTATGTCACACTTGTTTCAAAGGAATTTCCTATTCTTTTTTATTTTTAATACTTTCTTTTTAGTTCTTACTAAATTCCTGGTATCTTGTACTTTTTTCTGGTTATATCCTTTATCTATAAACCGGTTAAGTAGTACATCAGATTGTTCATAGTAGGACTCTATATCAGTGCAGTTTTCCTCACCCTTAAAAATTGACTTTTGGTAATATTGGACATCAACATATCTTTTATAGAGCACAAGGTTTGCTCCCCACTGTTTACTAGCCATAAAGTATTCCTCAAAATAACCCATAAAGAGGTTGGCATAACTAGGAGCGAACCTTGTGCCCATAGCTGTCCCCCTGATCTGGAGGAAGAAATCGTTATTAAATAGAAAACTATTGTTCTTAAGGATAAACTCTATACTGTTTATCAAAAATTAGTTTTTTCATCCATCAAAGTATGATCTCTGTCTAAAAAATAGGAAATTGCCTTTAAACCAAGTGTATGATCAATATTAGTGTACAGAGAATTCACATCACAAGTGACCATGATGTAGTTATCTTTCCATTCTATTTGGCTCAAAAGATTAAAAAAATGTGTTGAATCTTTCATATAGGCTGGCAAATTAGTTACATACTGTGATAAATTGGATGATATTGAATCAATTCCTGAAATGATTGGATGGCCTGGTGTGTGTGTGTGTGTGTGTGTGGGGGGAGTAAGATGTTTGTGTATTTTTGGTAAAAAATAGAATGTTGGTATTCTGGGATGATTCTCCTGTAAAAAATATATTCAGTGTCTGTTAGGATACCTATTGATTTTGCTTGGTCTAACATTTTATTTAGTTTCTTTTTTTGGTCAATTATTGGGTTGCCTTTAAGCTTGATATAAGTAGTTGTATCATGTAATAGTCTGTATGACTCTTCAAGATAGTATTGGGTGTTCATAATAAAAATTCTACCCCCTTTATCTGCAGACTTAATTATAATCTCTTTATTATCTTGTAGGAATTTTAGTACTTTCCGTTCTTTGGGTTTCAGATTGTCTCTAAATTTTTTAGTTGCATCCAATTTTTCTAAATCCTCTTTGACTTTTATCTCAAAAGTTTTCAGAAATTCTCCTTTCTCTTGAGTAGGGTAAAATGTGGATTTTGCTTTAAAATCTGAGTGTGTAAAATTGCTTGATTTAGTTACTGATCTTGTAAGGGGTGTTTTCAGAAAATATCTTTTTAAAGTAAGTTTACGGACAAATTGATTAACATTTATTAGTGTCTCAAATTTGTTGAGTTTGCATGTTGGTGCAAAAGTTAGACCTTTCATTAAAACATGTTCCTCTTCTTCATTTAGTTTATATTTGCTAATACTAAATATACCTGTATTTTCATTTTTATTGTTGTCCTTATCAGTTTGAATTATTTTAATCTTTTTTGAGGCTTTTCTCCTTCTTCTGCCTCTCTTTCTCTTTTTCCTTTGGGTGTAAACCACATTGATTTTTGGGTTCTTGTTAAATTTTTTGATTGTCCTAATTGTTGGGGGGACTGCTCTAAAAAGGGATTTGGAGTATTCAAATAAGAGGAATTGTTGGCCTGGTATGAATTATTAGCTAATGAATCATATTTATTTGAGAGAGGTATCCTCCAATTGTGTGTGTTAGTTCTTTCTTTAAAATCATATCTCTTAGGGTAAGGTTTTGGGTGATTCCAATAGTTTTGTCTATCATTATGAAATCTAACCTGATTGTCAGATCTATAGCTATTAGTATTATGACTATAGCACTATAGTTTTGCACATCTCTTGATCATTCTGTTTACTTTGGCGTTCTTGCCATTTATGTGTATTATATTTTTTAAACAATCTATAGTCATGATCATTAGTTGGATTTTCAGGAGAGCTATTATATCTACTGTTATGGTTGGAATAATGAAACTCTTTATGATTATATCTTCTATTTTTATTGTAGGGATTATTATAATTGTGGTTATAGTGATTGTTATGGACATCAGAATTGTTTCTAAAATCTCTATTAGGTCTAGTGGATCTGTAGTAGGTATTGGTTTGGGGATTATCTTGATCATTATTTGGTGTAATATGTTGACCATCAGTTTTCCCTATTTTGTGTTTACTAAAAATAGAGATTTTTTTGTTTCAGTGGATACCGAAGTACTTGCAGTTGTTTCAGTCATTATTTCTATCGATGTGGTCATTACATTTTTAACATTTTGGTAATCATCTAGATCTCTTTTAAACTTGTTATTTTTGCCGTCTAACATTATTTGTTTAAACCCAGTGATGTTTTGTATCATGATATGTTGTTTTTTTTGTATTCTGTATCATTACTAAATGGTTTGTTTCTCTTTAAAAATATCAATTTCATTCTAAATTGAATAGTGGTTTAGGGGTTGAAAGGGTAGTGGGGTAATTTGCAATGGGGATGTGGCGGTTTAGGGCTCGATAGTATAAGGGGTGGAAAGTGTAGGTGGAAAACCTTTTTTTTTTTGTTTGCTTAGTGCAACATTTTTTCTCAGCCCAAACTTTTTATGCAAACTTTTAAGTCACGTAAAAAGTTTACGTGTAAAATATGATTGCGTTTGAGCAATCGCATTTACTGTCAACCGGTAATACGAGTGTTCTATTGGCCATTGAAAATATAGGGAGCACAAGTTATCGCGAATTTGCACAAATTAACTAACAGCAATTTAAACAGCGCTTTACTTGCAATACAGAGTCAAGCACAAAAAATACCGCAATCTTGCAATCCCATTTGTGCATTTCAGGCAAACGATTGCACCCCATTCATAATCTAGCCCTTAGTTGGTTCCTAATGATCCATTTACCTGTTGGAGTGTATTAAATTGTTAACAAATAGCTAGTTTACATTTATATCGACATTTGATTTTGCATGTAGTATCCCTACTTATATTGAAAGTTTTTATACTTTTGTATAGGCTAAAGAAAAGCTGTTGAAACATAGCCAGAAGAAGAAATTACACTACCAGTTAGGGTTAGGAGAGATAAGTAATACAATGTTCATTTTTCAGTTGTTCTCTCCGAGTATTGGGCTTTGTCATAGAGACAGACATAATATAAAGAAGCATTTGTGTTTATAGAAAGTGATAAGATAGGGAGATTGTATTTCACTGCAAGCTAAACCCATTTTAATGGGTGATGGTTTCAAAGAACAAAAGCAGCTATTTATATTCTGTAGCTGGTAAAACAAGTCATTAGAAACAAATAAAGGGAAAAACCACTTTACAGTGCACTGTCTCTTTAAATTAGCAAGACTCCCAAATAAATTTTATCACTTAGTTGATATATTTATTTTTTCTTTTGTAGTTCATAATATATGAAAGACCAACATCCTTTCTATTAAAGTTGGAATACAATTAATTTGGTTATAGTAATCTTGAAATACTAATTAAAGAACCTAAACACTATTGCTAATGATTTACAAAAGTGCATCAAGCACACCACCTAGATTTGTCTGTAGAGAGAATTATCACGTTTGTAAGATTGTCAAAACATAATGCTGGATTTTTATTTATTGCCATGGAATCTTGGTTTTGATTGTATATTGCATTTAGTCTACCAAAACTTAATAGAAAGTATAAAGCGTAAGTGCATCTGGTAAATGTAATAATAACTAGAAGACATGATTAATATATAGCAAAACTTAAGTAAAGCGAGGGCCCAAAAAAGAGGTTGAACAATTGGAGAGATGCTCATTATCCAAGGGTGATATCAGTTGAAAAATAGACACTTCAAGGTGTCACGGATACCAGACCACCCAGGCTTCCCCCCACCCCCCTACTGCCTGGATGACTCCTTTCTACATCAGATTTGGCCATTTCAGGGCTTACCGGATCTCCCCGATTTGTGTTATTTGCTGTTTTTACTATGTGAACTTTGTCATAGAAGAGCTGATCTCTGACCAGTAAAACCCTTCTAGGCTGGCCGGGCTCCTGGAACTGCCAGCTGGCTGCACCACAACGGATACCCGCCTAACCCCTCTCAGGCTGGCTAGGCTCCTGGAACTCCTAGTCGGCCACATTATGCCAGACACCCGCTAACTTTTCCCCTGTTGGCTCCAGCAGCCCTTTGCCCCAGAGCTCCACTCTTTTGGGGATTGGTAGCCCCTAGGGAGGACAAGATGTGGGGGAATTGCCGGAGGGGAGCTCCTTTGGGAACCTGGAGTTTTGTACACCCAAACCCCCTATCTTTACCGGGCTGTAACTCCATCTGGGGCATCTGGGGATCGAGAGCTTTCAAATTACACCATGGAAGTGCCACCACTCCACCGATCACCCCAAAACCACCACCTCTGGGTCCTGGGACTCTGTGGTACTTTGCCTGCTATGTCAGGTGCCAGCCTGTCTGGAGGGGCGGGAATGACGGGAGATTTAGGAGTAAGATAAGATACTTTGTTTGTGAATAAAAGGAGTGTGTGTTTCCTAATAAAATCAGTTCTTGTTTCACCTGAATGCTAGTCTGTCTAGTTATTTGGGTGGGGATTGCTATAATCACTTTCTCTGCTACATAGCAGCCTGTTGTCAGGGATAGGAAGGACCCTCTGTCAGGGCTACCCAGTCGGGGTAGCCGGAGTCTGTCACAGGGTGGGATCCTGAATACTGGTACTGTCTGGTATCAGGGTGGGCTACTGGCTGTAATCACTTGGCAGCTACACAGCTGCAGTTGGCATGGAGGAAGCAGGACCCTTTTAGTGGAGCTACCCAGTTGGGGTATTTGTCACATCTGCTGGCAGCGGTGGGATCTGCTTCTACCACACGGTTCCTGACCTCTGAGGAGAAGTGCCACAGTAGCCAGTAACCATGGAGGCTGAGTTCCTGTGGAGAGTATGGGAGATGCGAGCCAGCTGGACAATCCTGGTTCTGATCGGATGAGCTAAGCTGGAGGAACATTACCTGCAAGCAATTATGGAGGGAGGCGCTTAAACGAGGGCAGGACTGTTCTGGAAAGGTCCTCCCCACCGCTGATAAGAGGTACTGGGTCCAGAGGGACTTGTGAGTGCCTTTTCTGGGAAAGCAGCCCATGGGGGAATGGCTATCCACACTGGGTGAGCTGGTCCATGCAGAGATGTGGCTAGAGGACAGCTATTCGATGGCACGCTATGCAAGCATGACAATGGCTGGAGGATGGCACCCCCACAGAGGGCTTTGGCTTCGGCGGCCGTGGATTGCTATTGGAAAAGATGACAGAGGACCTAGAATTTGGAAGCTTTGGGAGTGGAGGAAATTTGCATTTGCCGAGAAAAGCTGCTGGATCTCTCAGGGATATCCTGGCTGGTAGCTGATCTGGGATCGCTTATTTTCCAGAAATGGGCACTGAAAAAAGGAATACAAGAGGCTACTAGACCTCGTTCAGCAGCATGCCACAGATTCTGCACGGAGCTGTGGTCCAGCAGTCTGGGATTCATGGAGGTTGGCTTCCAAGGAGTGGCAACAAGGAATAAGTGACCAAGAGCTGATAGATCCCAATCAGCAGCCTGACCCCAAGCTTTTGATCTTGGACAGGGAACTACCCCAGCAGAAGCCCTGGCAACAGGGAAGAGAGCCGCTGGCCTCTGCCCAGCACCTGCAGCAGCTCTGGGAAGCCAGGGACAGGAGACAGTCGGTTTCCCTTCTAGTGGCAGAAACCCTTCCAGGGAGAGGAGGTGCAAACCTCTCTCCCCAGCAGCCAAACCCCTTCCAGGGAGCTGAGACAGTCAGTCTCTCTCCCCAGTGGCAGCACCCATTTTCAGGGAGAGGAGGTTGCAGACCTCTCTCCCCAGCGGCTGAACCCCTTCCAGGGAGCGGAGACAGACAGTCTTCCTCCCCAGCAGCAGAGCCAGGTACAGGGAGAGACGGCAGTCAGCTTCTCTCCCCAGTGGCAGAGTCATCCCCCTGGAGTGGAGGTAGTCGTCCTTCCTCCCATTCAACAGAAACTCTTCCTGGGAGAGGAGACAGTCGGTCTCTCTCTCCAGCATCAGAGCCAGGTGCAGAGAGACACGGCAGTCGGTTTCTCTCCACAGCGGCAGATTCACCCCCTGGAGTGGAGGTAGTCGTTCTCCCTCCCCTTTGACAGAACCCCTTCCTGGGAGAGGAGACAGTCAGTCTCTCTCCCCAGCGGCAGAGCCAGGTACAGGGAGGGACAGCAGTCGGTTTCTCTTCCCAGTGGCAGAGCCATCCCCTGGGAGCAAAGGTAGTCATTCTCCCTCCCCTTCGACAGAACCCCTTCCTGGGAGAGGAGACAGTCAGTCTCTCTCCCCAGTGGCAGAACCAGGTACAGGGAGAGACGGCAGTCGGCTTCTCTCCCCAGCGGCAGAGCCATCCCCCTGGAGTGGAGGTAGTCATCCTTCCTCCCATTCAACAGAAACTCTTCCTGGGAGAGGAGACAGTTGGTCTCTCTCCCCAGTGGCAGAGCCAGGGAGAGGCGGCAGTTGGTTTTCTCCCCAGTGGCAGAGCCATCCCCGGGGAGTGGAGGTAGTCATCCTCCCTCCCCGTCAACAGAACCCCTTCCTGGGAGAGGAGACAGTCGGTCTCTCTCCCCAGCATCAGAGCCAGGTGCAGAGAGACATGGCAGTCGGTTTCTCTCCACAGCGGCAGAGCCACCCCCCGGGAGTGGAGGTAGTCGTTCTCCCTCCCCTTCGACAGAACCCCTTCCTGGGAGAGGAGATAGTCAGTCTCTATCCCCAGCGGCAGAGCCAGGTACAGGGAGGGACAGCAGTGGGTTTCTCTTCCCAGTGGCAGAGCCATCCATTGGGAGCAGAGGTAGTCGTCATCCCTCCCCATCAACAGAACCCCTTCCTGGGAGAGGAGACAGTCTGTCTCTCTCCCCAGTGGCAGAGCCAGCCCCCGGGAGCGGAGGTAGTCTTTCTCCCTCCCCTTCAACAGAACCCCTTCCTTGGAGAGGAGACAGTCAGTCTCTCTCCTCAGTGGCAGAGCCAGGTACAGGGAGGGACAGCAGTCGGTTTCTATCCCCGGCGGCAGAGCCTTTCCCTGGGAGCAGAGGTAGTCATCCTCCCTCCCTGTAAACAGAACCCCTTCCTGGGAGAGGAGAACGTTGGTCTCTCTCCCCAGCGGCAGAACCAGGTGTAGGGACAGATGGTGGTCGGCTTCTCACACCAGTGGCAGAACTGTCCCCCGGGAGCAGAGGTAGTTGGCCTCCCTCCCCTTTCACAGAACCCCTATCTGGGAGAGGAGAAAGTAGGTCTCCTTCCCCAGTGGCAGATCAGTTTCTCAGGGAGCGGAGGTAACCTTCCTCCCCAGCGGCAAATACCCTTCCCGGGAGATGAGACAGCCAGTCTCTCTCCCCAGCAGCTTGGCATGATCCCTACCCTATACCCATCCAGGAGGATTTCTTACAGGGGGCAGGCATCGCATTGGGCAGGGGGGATACCCGCTCATGCAGTTGATGCCACAAGTTTGGGCACCCAAGCTTTGCCTGCCCCACCAAGGAGCAACTTCAACCTACAGCCATGAAACCAGCAATGGCTTTGTTTGTGGGTGGGTTGGCAGGTACTCAGGCAGGTGTCACAGAGGCAGTGTGGCCATGGGAATTAAAGACACTGGGACTTGTGGGGGAGCTACTGTTTTGGAGCCGGCCTTGGAAAACTTGTTTGGGACTCTGCATTGGGTGACTATCCCTGTGCCCTGGGTGCAGGGAAGGAAGACCAGCGGGAAACACCATGGATGACCCAAGTCCAGGAGGGATGGGATGACCTCTTCCCGCAACCAACAACTGGAGGGCCACCGTCGGACAGCCCCAGGCTGACCCGTTAAGGGTCTAGCCAGGACTGACAAACTGGAAGGGGGAGATGTCACAGATACCAGACCACCCTGGCTTCACTCCACCCCCTACTGCCTGGCTGACTCCTTTCTACATCAGATTTGGCCATTTCAGGGCTTACGGGATCTCCAAGATTTGTGATATCTGCTGTTTTTACTATGTTAACTTTTAGAGAAGAGGGGAGAGAGGTGTAAATACTACTAAGTCAAAAATTATTCATGGTGCAGACCTCAAAAAATTAATATAATAGAAATTGCAAGAGAGAGTCAAAGAAATACAGGGAGTGCAGAATTATTAGGCAAGTTGTATTTTTGAGGATTAATTTTATTATTGAACAACAACCATGTTCTCAATGAACCCAAAAAACTCATTAATATCAAATCTGAATAGTTTTGGAAGTAGTTTTTAGTTTGTTTTTAGTTATAGCTATTTTAGGGGGATATCTGTGTGTGCAGGTGACTATTACTGTGCATAATTATTAGGCAACTTAACAAAAAACAAATATATACCAATTTCAATTATTTATTTTTACCAGTGAAACCAATATAACATCTCAACATTCACAAATATACATTTCTGACATTCAAAAACAAAACAAAAACAAATCAGTGACCAATATAGCCACCTTTCTTTGCAAGGACACTCAAAAGCCTGCCATCCATGGATTCTGTCAGTGTTTTGATCTGTTCACCATCAACATTGCGTGCAGCAGCAACCACAGCCTCCCAGACACTGTTCAGAGAGGTGTACTGTTTTCCCTCCTTGTAAATCTCACATTTGATGATGGACCACAGGTTCTCAATGGGGTTCAGATCAGGTGAACAAGGAGGCCATGTCATTAGATTTTCTTCTTTTATACCCTTTCTTGCCAGCCACGCTGTGGAGTACTTGGACGCGTGTGATGGAGCATTGTCCTGCATGAAAATCATGTTTTTCTTGAAGGATGCAGACTTCTTCCTTTACCACTGCTTGAAGAAGGTGTCTTCCAGAAACTGGCAGTAGGACTGGGAGTTGAGCTTGACTCCATCCTCAACCCGAAAAGGCCCCACAAGCTCATCTTTGATGATACCAGCCCAAACCAGTACTCCACCTCCACCTTGCTGGCGTCTGAGTCGGACTGGAGCTCTCTGCCCTTTACCAATCCAGCCACGGGCCCATCCATCTGGCCCATCAAGACTCACTCTCATTTCATCAGTCCATAAAACCTTAGAAAAATCAGTCTTGAGATATTTCTTGGCCCAGTCTTGACGTTTCAGCTTGTGTGTCTTGTTCAGTGGTGGTCGTCTTTCAGCCTTTCTTACCTTGGCCATGTCTCTGAGTTTTGCACACCTTGTGCTTTTGGGCACTCCAGTGATGTTGCAGCTCTGAAATATGGCCAAACTGGTGGCAAGTGGCATCTTGGCAGCTGCACGCTTGACTTTTCTCAGTTCATGGGCAGTTATTTTGCGCCTTGGTTTTTCCACACGCTTCTTGTGACCCTGTTGACTATTTTGAATGAAATGCTTGATTGTTCGATGATCACGCTTCAGAAGCTTTGCAATTTTAAGAGTGCTGCATCCCTCTGCAAGATATCTCACTATTTTTGACTTTTCTGAGCCTGTCAAGTCCTTCTTTTGACCCATTTTGCCAAAGGAAAGGAAGTTGCCTAATAATTATGCACACCTGATATAGGGTGTTGATGTCATTAGACCACACCCTTTCTCATTACAGAGATTCATATCACCTAATATGCTTAATTGGTAGTAGGCTTTCGAGCCTATACAGCTTGGAGTAAGACAACATGCATAAAGAGGATGATGTGGTCAAAATACTCATTTGCCTAATAATTCTGCACTCCCTGTAGATTACTATCATTTGAAAAAAAGGATATACAGCACTCGTAAATTTGGATAAAAAAAACCCTTTTTTATTTCTCTTTAAACATATGCAATTTCCAGTGAGCATAAATTTACAAGACATATAACCAGTTTAAAATAGAAGACACAAGCTGTCACTATAAAGCTTGCAAACACATAATCAATCGAAGTATTTACTGTATACAGAAAAGTATAAACAATCTGGCCAGCCGACCAAACTTATGGCAAACCGGATGCCGTACTTGTCCCAACGGAGTAGAAAGTCTCAGAGCACAAGTCCCGGATAGCTTACTACCGCAGTCAGCAGCTGCACATTAGGTCAATTTACTTACGTATCCCATACGTTCAGCTCCAGGATCTCTGTCAATGAGACAAAACTCCCGGTTAGGTCCGATCACATGGTACTGTGACATCACAGAAGAGGATGGGCTAGCCTTGGGTAAGTAGATGAAAGGGCAACGTGCTGTAGAAAACTTGTTATTAATGGAGACGAACAACTCCCAGATGCTAATAGGATTTCCGTCTTTTAGTGATTGTCATCCACAACTTTAAAGAGCAATTAGCCCTAGAGTAAACCGGCATCATCCGGTGGTTACAAATCACCACAATTGTTTACAAAACACGATTTTTTTATCTTTGTGATGCCAGTGCATCCACTTGCCACCTTTATCAGTATACAAATGCCAACTCAGGGAGAGTAAATAAAAAGGTTTTCTTTGGTCATTAGATGAAACTTATCCTTTCTAGAGCTGCATATTCATGCAGTATTGCATGCATCTAGGGGCCATACCTCGGCACCACAGATATAACCTTTTTAAAGCAACAGTTCTCCTATTATAATGTAACGGTAAATAGGATATGTCCTCAGTAGAAAACCAACACTATTTAGGCTTCAACAGTGAAGGTAAAAGAAGTGCACATGGGGGGCGGAGCTAGCAGCCATAGAGAGGAGACGCATCTTTACATTTCTCCTGCCAGAAATGCTTTTCTAAGTGATCTAATTCAACATCTTGGGTTAAAAAGCAACACAATCGCTCATCTACAGATCTGCTAACCACAGGTGGAAGACAGCTGGTGCCCACAGAGCCGTTTCAGGGGTTGGCCTTGAACTGGAGCCTCTGAGTGCCCTCGCCTGCAGCGGAAGCCTATAATTACCTCTGGATCCCGCTTCTATTACACTACCCGCGGAGGGCTGCTGGAGAGGTTGCTAGAGCAAGCAGGCTACTGAGCCATTATAGGAGACGGCAAAAATCCGCCCTGCTGAAATCAAGTTGTATAGGCCGCTACCCATTTTCAATTGCAGGAACAACGCCATACCAACATAGGCCGCAAAGGACACCAAGCCTCTCCTGGAAGCCCTCGACGGTCTGCATTGCCAGAGTTGCCATAGTGGGTAAGAAGGGACAGCACTAGGCCATCATACAACGTTAACAGGTCACCTTCTTATAAACAGGCGTTAACGGTCCATACAGCCCACAACCTCACTACACGTGGGGACTAATAAACGGCCAGAAGGCAAAATGATTCCCATGTGCACACAAGCCAACACAGTGGCCTAATTAGATCTTGAACCAGCCCACCTATAATGATTGTGGAAATAGGGACACTTGGATTAGTGTTTTGGTTCCACTTACATGACAGTCAGCTTTGTATTTGTATCTTTCCCTGTCACAGAGCTCCAAACTACCTACATTTGTGGCATATCTACCTAACCGGAAGGACTGAACTGTAGGTTTTAATCAAACAATCACATATAGGAGAACCCTCACATAAAATCTGATTCCCAAGGACAGTATAATTGCTTCTGGAGAACTAGTTCTGACTATGGAAAAGGACATCCCCACCACTGTACAGGCCCTATTTGCTGAGTTTGAGCAACAGATACTCCATAGATTTGACTGCCTAATCGATAGGATTGAAGCAAAGTACACAATAATGACTGGGGAGAAAGAGGCGGTTTTTGGTGCGCAGCTTGACGGTGTGCAGCTGACTGTGGGCAATGGTCTTGATGTGCCTGTTTTCCCAAAGTTGGAACGAATGCTGGCTGGTGCCGTGAAGGATAGTTTCAGCAGAGCCGGGGGACCCTTTTGTCCTGATAGACCAAAACTCTCAAATACCGGTGAAAATTACAAGTGTGAACAGAAAGCTCCTAGCCAATAGTTTTGAGATGACAGGAGCTACTAACAATATTTCCATTCAGAGAGACCTTGCCACTACTATTGAGAGGGCTGTGGTTCTTGGGAACATTACTGAGACACTAGATGGGGATAGCACTGACAAGAGAGTTGGAGTGGGATAAGCACACTGCCTTGTATCATGGTACCAGAATTATACTCATTGTTTGGTCTACCTAGGTTCTGTCTGAGACTTTACCTTGTTCTCTACATGGATTATTTGTTATGATGATACCATGACAGTATCTGATGTTCTTTTTTAGCCCAAATTTATATTTTACATTGGATTACAAAAGTTATAAGTGCGCAAAACTAAATGCTAAAGTAAATTCAGCTTGTGAGCAGTAAGCAGCATATAATACAGCTTACTGAGCTTACTGCTCACAAGCTGAATTTGTGATTCTAAGAACTGTCTTGCAGTTTATGTTCACCTCTACAGGTGTTACTTTTTTCTTTGGCGCCAACTCCGGATATTCCCCTGGGTCGTTCCCTGCAGTCGGCTGATGTTTGGGCTCTAAAGACAAGTCTGTGAAAGTTCCAACACAAACCGGGACCCCTGCTGCTGAGGAGAGTCGGGCGCGGCGTAGATCTTTCGGTACTAATGTGTAAGTACCGATATTTGTTTGTTTTATAAATACCAAACACCTATTTAAGCGGACACTTTTGTCTTTCACCTAGACGCCATATACTATTCAGAACAAGCCGGGAGAATCCAGGAGACCGTTATCGTATACTCCGTTCCGTGGAAAGCTTGTGAAGGACGCTTTGTCTGGATATACACCTTCATTTGGGAGCCTGTCTAAAAGTTTCCATTTGGGCTAAAAGAGCAACTTTTTAACTTTTGTCTTTTGTATTTTATTTTATGTATTTATTGTTTAGAAGGTTTATTAGTTAAGACCGGTCATTATTAGATATACTATGAAATATTAGATGTACTATTAAAGCTTTCTGTAGATGAAGTATTTTTAAGGTTTGTTTAATTGTTTTGATTTTATTTTGGGAATCAGTTTTACATAAATTTTATCCTTGCATCTCAAATTTGTTTTATTTCATGTTTATAAAAACGAGCTCATTTACCAATTTTTTGAGCTCTAATTAAATAAATATATTTATCCCTAAGTTTGAGACAGAATTATTCCTTATAGCTAAATTATTTAAAGATGCACATGGTTATACACTCTAAATTCTAAGTATAAGACCATTAGTAGCTGAATACATTCCTCTTTTTATACCATTTACTTTAGCATTTAGTTTTGCGCACTTATAACTTTTGTAATCCTCTGTCTTTGCTTGTTGGAAGCCTTATTGGGAATCTTCTTCAAATATAAGTGTTTGTATCTGGTTCATTTTTGCGCTGGTCTCTAATCTTTTCTCTCTTATAGGGGTATACATTACCACATATGATTAGTCTAGAGTTCTTGTTTGAAATTCTCATATCTCCTTATGCCGTTAATAAGCCCTTATGTTTTTTGTTTTTTTTAGGATTATGTTTTCATGTTATAGGAATTCTAAAAATAGGTACATAGTATTTGTCTTAGTGAGATACTCTTGAGATTCAGGTTGTTTATTAAGGTATTCCTGTTACCCCAAAATGCATAATTGTATTTCACTCTTATAATTATCTTTATGCTAAAACTAGATGGAATACCTGTCTACCCCTCCTCTATGTGGTGATTTCAGGTCCACCAAGTTACTGTACACAGCATGTAATGTGATTAGTCACAAGATATTGAAAGCATTATAAATGCAATTTTTCCAACTATTATCATACAGACTCCCTCTAAAGACGGTGTCCGCTCACTCTGCTTCTGTAGCTCTGTTGTAACCCACCATCTAATTGCTTATATAAATCCTGGTAGTTTGAGCCACATATAGCAACCCTAGGTCATCTAGTAACAACAGTCCCATTTATTACACGCTAACTCAATGTGGTCACTATGTGGTTTGAACATATGTGCATGGTTAGGGTAAGGTAATGTGATTGGCAGCTTGAGATGACATTAAATATACTGAACCTCATCTAATATGTATACAGCCTGATAGCCATTAGCCCCTTATTAATACATAAATGGTTAAGTATAGCATACCTCCCAGTCTGAGAGGCTTGAAGAATGGCCGACTAGTATGTATTAAGTCTGATAGCCATAAGCTCATTGTTAGTACATAAATGGTTAATTATTTCTTAACTATGATACTGATCACCAAATCCATACTTTATAACAAAGGATGACCATTTAGATTGGTGTTTTATGACATACCTCCCAGTCTGAGAGGTCTGAAGAATGGGCTGACCCTAGATTTTTATATTGCTGCTGGAGTTTGTCGTGCGCCCCCCCTCCTTTCTGTGCGGTGAGGGATGAGTAACTCTATCCTCCGCACACTTTCTGTTTTTGGCAGAGTTACGCAGTCTCTGCCCTGTCTGAAGAACCTTACTTAAGTTTTCTCCCATTTATATGTAAATAGGTTCTTTTGGCCCTTACACAAGAAATATTATCGTGTTCACCTGTATATTCTTTATTATCTATAAACAATATGCTCCTATATTCTTATTATGATTCCCTAGATTGCCTGAAGATTGTTAGACTAATAGTTTTACTAAAATATATGTTACTGCAAATGTTCTATGTTAATATCCAACTATGCTTATACTGGAAGCTGAGGGTTCTTCTGGCACAACATATTTATCAGTTTACTGTATCTGATGGTGGCTGTTGCTGACTAAGATTAATTTCGGTGCCCTCCTTGTACTCTATATTTTCATACTGTATGTAGAATCCAAAGCTTGCCTCTACTTCATACATACTGAAACTGGACTTTTTACTATTAGCTCTATACCATGTCCTCACTGGTTCCTTAGAGTCTCTGGTCCCATGAACCTGTCTGTTTGGAGGACACTACGAACTTATCATAAAAAATGAGGTGCCTGGATTAACATGTCATGTTGGGCTTTAATGTGTTGATGTCTCTACAAGTTGTTTCGCTTTGTTTTTCTTTTTTAAGACATGGATAAATGTAACCTGCCTGATGTGGCTTTCTGTATATGCTATTTTCACCTCAACAAAAATAAAAGTTAAAAAAAAGAAAAAAAAAGAAGTGCACATCATGCCAATGCACGTTTTACCCCACAAACAAACTTGTGCATACAGGGGCCTTATCAGGGCATATCTTCCATCCAGGTAGCTCCATCTTTTATAGCACCCGGACCTATGACAGGTTAATTGGGCACCTGCTGGTTAAGGTAGAATACTCCACCTTTACATTTTCCTATACAAAACCAGCATTAATCTACCACAATTTAAAAAAAATAAAAATTTTATATGTCAGGTTTGGACCGGCATTTCACCCTACTTTAGAATGATCTCAAAGTTATTACGATACTGTACAGAACAGACCTCAAGCTTATATAAATCCAAAATTGTTATTTACAAAAAGGACGCAAAAGTGCCAAGTCTAAAAATCCATCTTGCTTCCTTTTCCAAATTGACTTTTATTATCACCACCTCTACCTGATGTGATACCTTTGTCAATAGCAATGAATTTTAAAGATTGCACCTCACTATTATGAAACTGGGCAAAATGTCTGGCGGGATTTGTGTCTTTTACATGTACAATGTCATCCCTGTGTTCTTATATTCTATCTTTTATAATTCTCGCACACCTAGATTTAGAGTTTGGCGTTAGCCGTCAAAACCAGCGTTAGGGGATCCTAACGCTGCTTTTTACCGCCCGCTGGTATTTAGAGTCAGTCAGGAAAGGGTCTAACGCTCACTTTGCAGCCGCGACTTTTCCATACCGCAGATCCCCCTACGCCAATTGCGTATCCTACCTTTTCAATGGGATCTTTCTAGCGCTGGTATTTAGAGTCTTGGCTGAAGTGAGCGTTAGAAATCTAACGACAAGACTCCAGCCGCAGAGAAAAGCCAGGAGTTAAGAGCTTTCTGGGCTAATGCCGGTTCATAAAGCTCTTAACTACTGTGCTCTAAAGTACACTAACACTCATAAACTACCTATGTACCCGTAAACCGAGGCCCCCCCACATCGCTGCCACTGTAATAAATTTTTTTAACCCCTAATCTGCCGACCGCACACCTCCGCAACCAACGTTATCCCTATGTACCCCTAATCTGCTGCCCCTAACACCGCCGACACCTACATAATATTTATTAACCCCTAATCTGCCGCCCCCAACGTCGCCGCCACCTACCTACAATTATTAACCCCTAATCTGCCGACCGGACCTCACTGCAACTATAATAAAGTTATTAACCCCTAAAGCTAAGTCTAACCCTAACACTAACACCCCCCTAAGTTAAATATAATTTTTATCTAACAAAATAAATTAACTCTTATTAAATAAATTAATCCTATTTAAAGCTAAATACTTACCTGTAAAATAAACCCTAATATAGCTACAATATAAATAATAATTATTTTGTAGCTATTTTAGGATTCATATTTATTTTACAGGCAACTTTGTATTTATTTTAACCAGGTACAATAGCTATTAAATAGTTATTAACTATTTAATAGCTACCTAGTTAAAATAACTACAAAACTACCTGTAAAATAAATCCTAACCTAAGTTACAATTAAACCTAACACTACACTATCAATAAATTAATTAAATAAATTAGCTAAAATTATCTACAATTAAACCTAACATGACACTATCAATAAATAAATTAAATACAAATAAATACACTAACTAAAGTACAAAAAATAAAAAAAGAACTGTTACAAAAAATAAGAAAAGAACTAAGTTACAAAAAATAAAAAAATATTTACAAACATTATAAAAATATTACAATTTTAAGTTAATTACACCTACTCTAAGCCCCCTAATAAAATAACAAAGCCCCCCAAAATAAAAAAAAATGCCCTACCCTATTCTAAAATACAAATAGAAAAGCTATTTTACCTTACCAGCCCTTAAAAGGGCCTTTTGCGGGGCATGCCCCAAAGAATTCTGCTCTTTTGCCTGGAAAAAAACCCCATACAATACCCCCCACCAACATTACAACCCACCACCCACATACCCCTAATCTAACCCAAACCCCCCTTAAATAAACCTAACACTAAGCCCCTGAAGATCTTCCTACCTTATCTTCACCACGCCGGCTATCACCGATCGGTCCAGAGGAAGCTCCGAAGTCTTCATCCAAGCCCAAGTGGGGGCTGAAGAGATCCATCATCGGGTTGAAGAGGTCCATCATCGGGCTGAAAAGGTCCATCATCGGGCTGAAGTCTTGATCCAAGCGGCGGCGGAAGAAATCCATCATCGGGCTGAAGTCTTGATCCAAGCGGCGGCTGAAGAAGTCCATCATCGGGCTGAAGTCTTGATCCAAGCGGCGACTGAAGAAGTCCATCATCGGGCTGAAGTCTTGATCCAAGCGGCGACTGAAGAGGTCCATCATCGGGCTGAAGTCTTCTATCAAGCAGCATCTTCAATCTTCTTTCTTCCGGATCCATCTTCATCCCGCCGACGCGGAACATCCATCCTGGCCGACGACTTCCCGACGAATGACGGTTCCTTTAAATGACGTCATCCATGATGGCGTCCCTTGAATTCCGATTGGCTGATAGGATTCTTTCGGCCAATCGGAATTAAGGTAGGAAAATTCTGATTGGCTGATGGAATCAGCCAATCAGATTCAAGTTCAATCTGATTGGCTGATCCAATCAGCCAATCAGATTGAGCTCACATTCTATTGGCTGATCAGAACAGCCAATAGAATGCAAGCTCAATCTGATTGGCTGATAGAATCCTATCAGCCAATTGGAATTCGAGGGACGCCATCTTGGATTAAGTCATTTAAAGGAACCGTCATTCATCGGGAAGTCGTCGGGCAGGATGGATGTTCCGCGTCGGCGGGATGAAGATGGATCCGGAAGAAAGAAGATTGAAGATGCCGCTTGGATCAAGATTTCAGCTCAATGATGGACTTCTTCAGCCGCCGCTTGGATCAAGACTTCAGCCCGATGATGGACTTCTTCAGCCGCCGCTTGGATCAAGACTTCAGCCCGATGATGGACTTCTTCAGCCGCCGCTAGGATCAAGACTTCAGCCCGATGATGGACCTCTTCAGCCCGATGATGGATCTCTTCAGCCCCCGCTTGGGCTTGGATGAAGACTTCGGAGCCTCCTCTGGACCGATCAGTGATACCCAGCGTGGTGAAGACAAGGTAGGAAGATCTTCAGGGGCTTAGTGTTAGGTTTATTTAAGGGGGGTTTGGGTTAGATTAGGGGTATGTGGGTGGTGGGTTGTAATGTTGGGGGGGTATTGTATGTTTTTTTTTCCAGGCAAAAGAGCAGAATTCTTTGGGGCATGCCCCGCAAAAGGCCCTTTTAAGGGCTGGTAAGGTAAAATAGCTTTTCTATTTGTATTTTAGAATAGGGTAGGGCATTTTTTTTATTTTGGGGGGCTTTGTTATTTTATTAGGGGGCTTAGAGTAGGTGTAATTAGCTTAAAATTGTTGTAATATTTTTATAATGTTTGTAAATATTTTTTTATTTTTTGTAACTTAGTTCTTTTTTTATTTTTTGTAACTTAGTTCTTTTTTTATTTTTTGTACTTTAGTTAGTGTATTTATTTGTATTTAATTTATTTATTGATAGTGTAGTGTTAGGTTTAATTGTAGATAATTGTAGCTCATTTATTTAATTAATTTATTGATAGTGTAGTGTTAGGTTTAATTGTAACTTAGGTTAGGATTTATTTTACAGGTAGTTTTGTAATTATTTTAACTAGGTAGCTATTAAATAGTTAATAACTATTTAATAGCTATTGTACCTGGTTAAAATAAATACAAAGTTGCCTGTAAAATAAAT
The DNA here is from genome assembly GCF_027579735.1 of Bombina bombina. Classification (NCBI taxonomy): domain Eukaryota; kingdom Metazoa; phylum Chordata; class Amphibia; order Anura; family Bombinatoridae; genus Bombina; species Bombina bombina. Next base: position 603,718,230 of record NC_069503.1, on the reverse strand, counting down.
ATTAATCCTAAAATAGCTACAATATAATTATAATTTATATTGTAGCTATATTAGGGTTTATTTTACAGGTAAGTATTTAGCTTTAAATAGGATTAATTTATTTAATAAGAGTTAATTTATTTTGTTATATAATAATTATATTTAACTTAGGGGGGTGTTAGTGTTAGAGTTAGACATAGCTTTAGGGGTTAATAAATTTATTAGAGTAGCGGTGAGGTCCGGTCGGCAGATTAGGGGTTAATAATAATATGCAGGGGTCAGCGATAGCGGGGGCGGCAGATTAGGGGTTAATAAGTATAAGGTTAGGGGTGTTTAGACTCAGGGTACATGTTAGGGTGTTAGGTGCATACTTAGGAATTGTTTCCCCATAGGAAACAATGGGGCTGCGTTAGGAGCTGAACGCTGCTTTTTTGCAGGTGTTAGTTTTTTTTTCAGCTCAAACGGCCCCATTGTTTCCTATGGGAGAATCGTGCATGAGCACGTTTTTGAAGCTGGCCGTGTCCGTAAGCACCGCTGGTATTGAGGGTTGAAGTGGCGGTAAATATGCTATACGCTCCCTTTTTGGAGCCGAACGCAGCCCTTCTGTGAACTCTAAATACCAGCGGTATTTAAAAGGTGCGGGAGAAAAAAAGCATGCGTAGCTAACGCACCCCTTTGGCCGGAGAACTCTAAATCTAGTGGTTAGTTTTACCAACACAGAAAGTTTGACAGGAACAATGTAATTAATAGATAACACCTTCTGATTGACAATTAAAGAAGAACCTTATATCGTAAAATTTTACACCATCAACAGAGAACCTTTTAGTACTATCGATGAAAGTACAATATACGCAGTGGCCACAGGGTAAACTGCCTTTAATTCCCTTATTTAACCTTAGCCAATCTGCATTAGAGGGCCCTTTGATAAACTGACTTTTTACTAATTTATCTTTTACATTTTGAGCCTTTCTGGCTACCATTTGTGGTCTATCTCCTACGGCCTGTTTTATTCTATAATCCATAGTTAGAAGATGCCCGTTTCTATTCAATATCTGATGTAGTTAATTTCATTGACTGTTGAAGGTAGAAATTAACCTAATTGGAACTTTTTCTTTCTCCTTCTTTTTATCATACAGAATGGTGTCTCTAGGCCTCCCCCTTGCTCTGTATAGCGCCCTTTTAATGCATCTCTTAGAGTATCCTCTTTTGAGAAATCTTTCTGCCATTTGAGCTGCATGATAGTCAAATTTCGCCATGGATGACCAATTTCTCCCCAACCTGAGAAATTGTCTATATGGGATCCCTCTTATTAGATGTTCTGGATGATTACTTTGGGCATGTAAGATGTTATTAGTTGCATTAGGTTTTCTGAAATTTTCAGTCATGATAGAACAACCCTCTTTCTTTATTTTTAAGTCAAGGAAGGATAATTCTTTTTTATTTGTTTCAAAATATTTATGCCATTTTTATTCAGGATTGAGACAAAGTTGCTGAATTCCTCTGATGTGCCATCCCACAGGATGAGCACATTATCCACATAGCTGATCCATAACTAAACATGGTCTTAAATTATGTCACCATAATTTCCAAAGACATCAAGCAGCTCCCATGCCCCTAGGTGCAGGCAAGCATAGGTGGGCACACAAACTGCCCCCATCGCAGTTCCTCTCGTTTGGCAGTAGAATTTACCGTCAAAGCAAGAGAATACATTTTTTTCTAGGATAACTTTCAATAATGACATAATGAAACCTGAGTGTTCTTTAAATTATGCACCTTTTGTCTCCCAAAATCCCTCAATAGCTTTTAAACCAATGCAATGAGGAATGGAAGAGTATAAACTCTCTATATCTAATGAAGCTAGAATAGTAGTTTCTTTTACAGTAATCCCATCTAGCTTTCTGAGTAGGTCTGAAGTGTCTTTTACATAGGAGGGTAGGGTATCTAAAAAGGGGTGCAATTGCTGATCCACATAGAAACCTATCTTTTCTGTCACTTTACCAATTCCCGGTATGATAGGCCTACTGGGGGGACACTTCATATTTTTGTGGAGTTTGGGTAAAACATAGAAAACCGGCATGGTGGGATATTCTGGGAACCAAAATTAAAGGTCCTTGGGGGTAATGATACCATTGCATTAAGCTTCATTAAGCAATTTAAACAGGGAATTTTGAATCTGGTTAATAGGGTTAGAGTCTAATTTTTCATATTGATTCTTATCATTAAGTTGTCTTTTCACCTCATTCAGGTATAGACTCTCATCCATCAAAACCAGAGTTCCATCTTTGTCCGCTGCCTTAATTACTATCGCCTAGATTTAGAGTTTGGTGTTAGCCGTCAAAACCAGCGTTAGGGGATCCTAACGCTGGTTTCGGGCTACCGCTGGTATTTAGAGTCAGTCAGGAAAGGGTCTAACGCTCACTTTGCAGCCGCGACTTTTCCATACCGCAGATCACCCTACGCCTATTGCGTATCCTATCTTTTCAATGGGATCTTTCTAACGCCAGTATTTAGAGTCTTGGCTGAAGTGAGCGTTAGAAATCTAATGACAAAACTCCAGCCGCAGCAAAAAAACAGGAGTTAAAAGCTTTCTGGGCTAACGCCGGTTCATAAAGCTCTTAACTACTGTGCTCTAAAGTACACTAACACCCATAAACTACCTATGCACCCCTAAACCGAGGCCCCCCCACACCGCCTCCACTCTAATACATTTTTTTAACCTCTAATCTGCCGACCGCACACCGCCGCAACCTACGTTATCCTATGTACCCCTAATCTGCTGCCCCTAACACCGCTGACACCTACATAATATTTATTAACCCCTAATCTGCCGCCCCCAACGTCGCTGCTACCTACCTACAATTATTAACCCCTAATCCGCCTCACTCCCGCCTCAATAACTCTATAATACATTTTATTAACCCCTAATCTGCCCTCCCTAACATCGCCGACACCTAACTTCAAGTATTAACCCCTAATCTGCCGACCAAACCTCACCGCTACTATAATAAATTTATTAACCCCTAAAGCTAAGTCTAACCCTAACACTAACACCCCCCTAAGTTAAATATAATTTCTATCTAACGAAATAAATTAACTCTTTTTAAATAAATTAAACCTATTTAATGCTAAATACTTACCTGTAAAATAAACCCTAATATAGCTACAATATAAATAATAATTATATTGTAGCTATTTTAGAATTTATATTTATTTTACAGGCAACTTTGTATTTATTTTAACCAGGTACAATAGCTATTAAATAGTTAAGAACTATTTAATAGCTACCTAGTTAAAATAATTACAAAATTACCTGTAAAATAAATCCTAACCTAAGTTACAATTAAACCTAACACTACACTATCAATAAATTAATTAAATAAAATACCTACAATTATCTACAATTAAACCTAACACTACACTATCAATAAATTAATTACATACAATACCTACAAATAAATACAATTAAATAAACAAACTAAAGCACAAAAAATAAAAAAAGAACTAAGTTACAAAAATTAAAAATATATTTACAAACATTATAAAAATATTACAATTTTAAGCTAATTACACGTACTCTAAGCCCCCTAATAAAATAACAAAGCCCCCCAAAATAAAAAAAATGCCCTACCCTATTCTAAAATAAAAATAGAAACGCTCTTTTACCTTACCAGCCCTTAAAAGGGCCTTTTGCGGGCATGCCCCAAAGAATTCTGCTCTTTTGCCTGGAAAAAACCCCATACAATACCCCCCACCAACATTACAACCCACCACCCACATACCCCTAATTTAACCCAAACCCCCCTTAAATAAACCTAACACTAAGCCCCTGAAGATCTTCCTACCTTATCTTCACCACGCCGGGTATCACCGATCGGTCCAGAGGAAGCTCCGAAGTCTTCATCCAAGCCCAAGTGGGGGCTGAAGAGATCCATCATCGGGCTGAAGAGGTCCATCACCTAGCTGAAGAGGTCCATCATCGGGCTGAAGTCTTGATCCTAGCGGCGGCTGAAGAAGTCCATCATCGGGCTGAAGTCTTGATCTAAGCGGCGGCTGAAGAAGTCCATCATCGGGCTGAAGTCTTGATCCAAGCGGAATCTTCAATCTTCTTTCTTCTAGATCCATCTTCATCCCGCCGACGCTTAACATCCATCCTGCCCGACGACTTCCCGACGAATGACGGTTCCTTTAAATGACGTCATCCAAGATGGCATCCCCACGAATTCTGATTGGCTGATAGGATTCTATCAGCCAATCGGAATTAAGGTAGGAAAATTCTGATTGGCTGATGGAATCAGCCAATCAGATTGAGCTCGCATTCTATTGGCTGTTCCGATCAGCCAATAGAATGCAAGCTCAATCTGATTGGCTGATTGGATCAGCCAATCGGATTGAACTTGAATCTGATTGATCAGAATTTTCCTACCTTAATTCCGATTGGCTGATAGAATCCTATCAGCCAATCGGAATTTGAGGGACGCCATCTTGGATGACGTCATTTAAAGGAACCGTCATACGTCAGGAAGTCGTCGGGCAGGATGGATGTTCCGCGTCGGCGGGATGAAGATGGAACCGGAAGAAAGAAGATTGAAGATGCCGCTTGGATCAAGACTTCAGCCCGATGATGGACCTCTTCAGCCTGATGATAGACCTCTTCAGCTCGATGATGGATCTCTTCAGCCCCCGCTTGGGCTTGGATGAAGACTTCGGAGCTTCTTCTGGACCGATCGGTGATAGCCGGCGTGGTAAAGATAAGGTAGGAAGATCTTCAGGGGCTTAGTGTTAGGTTTATTTAAGGGGGGTTTGGGTTAGATTAGGGGTATGTGGGTGGTGGGTTGTAATCTTGGTGGGGGGGTATTGTATGTTTTTTTTTCCAGGCAAAAGAGCAGAATTCTTTGGGGCATGCCCCGCAAAAGGCCCTTTTAAGGGCTGGTAAGGTAAAAGAGCTTCTCTATTTTTATTTTAGAATAGGGTAGGGCATTTTTTTTATTTTGGGGGGCTTTTTTATTTTATTAGGGGGCTTAGAGTAGGTGTAATTAGCTTAAAATTGTTGTAATATTTTTATAATGTTTGTAAATATGTTTTTATTTTTTGTAACTTAGTTCTTTTTTTATTTTTTGTACTTTAGTTAGTATATTTATTTGTATTTATTTGTAGGTATTTTATGTAATTAATTTATTGATAGTGTAGTGTTAGGTTTAATTGTAGATAATTGTAGGTATTTTATTTATTTAATTTATTGATAGTGTAGTGTTAGGTTTAATTGTAACTTAGGTTAGGATTTATTTTACAGGTAATTTTGTAATTATTTTAACTAGGTAGCTATTAAATAGTTATTAACTATTTAATAGCTATTGTACCTGGTTAAAATAAATACAAAGTTACCTGTAAAATACATATAAATCCTAAAATAGCTACAATATAATTATAATTTATATTGTAGCTATATTAGGGTTTATTTTACAGGTAAGTATTTAGCTTTAAATAGGATTAATTTATTTAATAAGAGTTAATTTATTTTGTTAGATTTAAATTATATTTAATTTAGGGGGTTGTTAGTGTTAGGGTTAGACTTAGCTTTAGGGGTTAATACATTTATTAGAGTAGCGGTGAGGTCCGGTCGGCAGATTAGGGGTTAATACTTGAAGTTAGGTGTCGGTGATGTTAGGGAGGGCAGATTAGGGGTTAATACTATTTATTATAGGGTTATTGAGGCGGGAGTTAGGCGGATTGGGGTTAATAACTTTATTATAGTAGCGGTGAGGTCCGGTCGGCAGATTAGGGGTTAATAATTGTAGGTAGGTGGAGGCGACGTTGGGGGCGGCAGATTAGGGGTTAATATATATAATATAGGGGTCGGCGGTGTTAGGGGCAGCAGATTAGGGGTACATAGGGATAATGTAGGTGGCGGCGGTGTACGGAGCGGCAGATTAGGGGTTAAAAAAATATGCAGGGGTCAGCGATAGCGGGGGCGGCAGATTAGGGGTTAATAAGTGTAAGGTTAGGGGTGTTTAGACTCAGGGTACATGTTAGGGTGTTAGGTGCAGACTTAGGAAGTGTTTCCCCGTAGGAAACAATGGGGCTGCGTTAGGAGCTGAACGCTGCTTTTTTGCAGGTGTTAGGTTTTTTTTCAGCTCAAATGGTCCCATTGTTTCCTATGGGGGAATCGTGCACAAGCACGTTTTTGAAGCTGGCTGCGTCCGTAAGCACCGCTGGTATTGAGAGTTGCAGTGGCGGTAAATTATGCTATACGCTCCCTTTTTGGAGCCTAACGCAGCCCTTCTGTGAACTCTAAATACCAGCGGTATTTAAAAGGTGCGGGGGAAAAAAACCCAGCGTTAGCTACGCGTGTCGTTACCGACAAAACTCTAAATCTATCCATATATTTTTTTCATTACTTAGCTCAGAAAGAGCCTTACCTTCATCCAATCCCAGATTATCACCACCATATATTCTTTCTTGTAAAGATTCTATTTCTTTCTCAACTTTTTTAACGAATATATTAACTGCCGGGATAAGGGATAGTGAGGGCATAAATTATAGTGAGGGCATAAATTGGGATTTAGGTTTGAAGCTCAATTTTGTTGGTTGCAGTGGAATCCCTCCCCTCCTCATTTTCGTCAAGGAGAGACTCCAGTGCAAGTCGAGATGTTTCTTCAACTACATCCAGACCCTTCATCTGTTCCTTAGGTTGCATTATTTGTGATAGAACTATTTTTCTTGCAAACAAATGTACATTTTTAATTGCTTGGGCAAAAGGATAAGCCTTTCTTCAGCAGTTTAACATGAGCTAGGTTAAGTGGAACGGAAGAAAGGTTCACAATTTGTAATTCTTCACTTTCTGGAGGATCTAGTAACCCCTGCAATTCCCTCTCCTGGATCTCGCTCGATTCTGACTGAACTGGTCCCCTCTCCCTCTCACTTTCCTTACTGGATAGCGTCTTTCCCTCATTGGTAGATCTGAAAAATCTGCTCCTTTTGTCCCCTCTCTGTCTCCTCCTCCTTTTGATACCATCCCAGAATCGTTTTTTTGAGTCATATCAAACTCTGAGTCGGATACATCCATCCCAGAATCATATGACCCTTTCTGTGATTTGTATATATACACTGTGGCAAACCTCGCCACTTATGAACTATGCGGGAATTGTTATTTAGGGAGGCTAATGGCCTCATAGCTGATATGGGACAACATCTATAGCTTGAAACCTGAGGGCATTCTTCCCATCTGGTGAGGATTCTACACTCAGCTTCAGTTTACAGCACAGTGGATTCAGATTGGAATCCCTACAGATTTTGGAGAGATAACTGTGAAGGGTGACTACTTACCTCATACTGATTGAGGTTCTCTGAAGTAAGTTTTTAGGTATAGGGGAGATATTACCCCACTATCTTTATGTCACCACAGAAGGAAGGGGCAGAACACAAACTTTATATATATATATATATATATATATATATATATATATATATATATATATATATATATATATATATATAGTCATGGCCAAAAATATTGGCACCCCTGCATTTCTGTCAGATAATGCACCACTTCGCCCAAAAAATTACAAATGTTTAGGAATTCTCATGTTTATTTCCTGTGTTTGTATTGGTATGACACAAAAAAGTGGAGAAAAAAGCCAAATCTGACACATTCCATGCAAAACTCCAAATATGGACTGGACAAAATTATTGGAACCTTTTCAAATTTGTAAGAAATAATTGCTTTCCAAGTTTGTGATGCTCTTGTAATTTGTAATTAAACTCACCTGTATCAATGACTGAACAAACAAACAGTCCCTGCAGATCACCTGTATCAATTAACATGTGCTGACAATACAGAAATCACCCCGGCAAGCAGTTAGAATGGTGAAAAATTGACTCAACCTTTCTGTTGTATGTCTCTGTGTACCACACTGAGCATGGAGAAGAGAAAGAGCAGCAACAAATTGTCTGAGGATTTGAGAACAAAAATTGTGGAAAAGCATGGACAATCTCAAGGTTTCAATTCCATCTCCAGAGCTCTTAATGTTCCTGTGTCCACTGTGCGCAACATTGTCAAGAAGTTTACAGCCCATGTCACTGTAGCTAATCTCCTGGGATGTGGACGAAAGAGAAAAATTGATCATAGATTGCAATGAAGGATTGTTCGAATGGTGGATAAAGAACCTTGATAAACTTCCAGACAAATTCAAGCTGACCTTCAGGCACAGGGTACAAATGTGTCAGCTCGCATTTTGCATCGCCATCTGAATGAAAAGGGACGCTATGGTAGAAGACCCAGGAGGACCCACTGCTGACACAGAAACATAAAAAAGCCAGATTGGAGTTTGCCAAAACTTACCTGAGAAAGCCAAAATCCTTTTGGGAAAATGTGCTGCGCACAGACAAAACAAAATCACAACTTTTTGGTAAAGCCCATCATTGTACCATTTTCAGAAAAAGAAATGAGGCTTTTAAAGAAAAGAATACAGTCCCTATAGTCAAACATGGTTGAGGTTCACTGATGTTTTGGGGTTGCTTTTCTGCTTCAGGCACTGGATATCTTGAATGTGTGCATGGCATTATGAAATATGAAGATTGTGGTGCTATGTAGGGCCCAGCATCAGAAAGTTGGGTCTCCGTCAGAGGTCATGGGTCTTACAGCAGGACAATGACCCATGTCAAAAAGCACCCAAAAAGCACCCAGAAATGGTTTAAGACAAAGCGCTGGAGAGTACTGAACTGGCCAGCAATAAATCCAGATCTCAATCCCATAGAGCACCTGTGGAGAGATCTCAAAACAGCAGTTGGGAAAAGGAACCTTTCCAATCTGAGAGACCTGGAGCAGTTGGCGAAAGAAGAGTGGTCCAAAATTCCAGTAGAGAGGTATAAGAAACTCATTGATGGTTACAGGAAGCAATTGATTTCAGTTATTTCAGGGGTGTGCTACTAAATATTAAATTGAGGGTGCAAATAATTTTGTCTAGTCCATTTTTGGAGTTTTGCGTGGAATGTGTCAGATTTGGCTTTCTTTCTCAACTTTTTTGTGTCATACCTATACAAACAAAAGAAATAAACATGAAAATGCCTAAATATTTGTAATTGCAACCATTTTCTGGGCAAAGTGATGCATTATCTGACAGAAATGCAGGGGTGCCAATATGTTTGGCTACAACTGTGTATATATATATATATATATATATATATATATATAGATACACACACTTTATAGCACTTTCCAGTCAAATACATTGCTATTGTTATTGCTATATATATATATATATATATATATATATATATATATATATATATATATATTTTTTTATTTTTTTTTATTAGAAACTGTATTTATGAGTGTAACACTTTATTATAAAGTTTTTTTTGATGTGTATCGTGGAGATTTTTTTTAATCCTTACAATTTATGCAAGGTCTTCAGTCACGCTAAGCCGTTGAGTGCAAATTTTATTTGCGCTCGAGCGTAACAGTTTATTTTCCACTTGTAATATGTGCGCTAGTTAGCGCACCACTTATAACTGACACCTATATAAATTTTATAAGCATATTGTTGACGTGATTTCCCATCTCCCTCTAGTCATAGGTGCCGCCATGTTGAAATATAGCGTTCAATACATTCCAGTGCTCTTCTCTCCTTCGGATACCTACAGTATAACCTAGTTTCTATAATGGCAGCCCCATGATAAGAAGTAGGTGCATAATATGTATTTCGTATTTAGGGCTAGATTTATTAATGCTGAGGCGTACAGGGGCGCGTATACGCGCCCCTGTATGCCTCAGCTCGCCTGTGGCAGGGCAAAAATACCCGCCCCCTGCCCGCGCACAGCCAATCACGCGCGGGCAGGAGCTGTCAATCTCCTCGGTCTGACTAGACCGAGGAGATTGAATTTCGCCACATTAGAGGTGGCGAAGAGGCTAGGGAAGCAGCGGTCTGGTGACTGCTGCTTGATAAATGACGGCGAGCAAGTTCTTGTGAGAACTTGCAGCCGTAGGGCGTTAATAAATCTAGCCCTTAGTGTCCTTTTGAAAAAAAGTATTTCACTCCTTTGACATATAGTAAACACTTACTTCTATGGTATCTCTGTTACCAATATCATATTTTCCTTAGTTTTTTCTTCTGCTTTCTGGCTTCTCACACATTCTTGTCTGACCCTATAATGACTGTGGCCTAGGAAGTGTACATCTACCTCACAGCCTGCACTGAATTAGGAATGGGTGACAATGTCTACTTCCACTCCCAGGTTTTTTTTTGTTTTACTTCGTGCGGGCGGTTAGGTTTTTTAAAATTTCTTGCGGGAGGTTACGTGTTTTTTCGTTGTTTCGTGTGGGTGGTGGCATGTTTGTTTGTTTTTTAAGGCTTCGTTCGCCTACGCTGCATCCAGGTTGTTTCTTTTGGATGCTCACGCAGCCAACATTCTTTTGCACTAGATCTATGGTTAATCGTTTTTGGACTTTTCAAAAACAGGTGCCAATTTATTGTGAAGTTTCAGAGATCAAACCGTCCCCTTCATCAGTCCATTTTTGGAGTTTTGCGTGGAATGTGTCAGATTTGGCTTTTTTTCTCCACTTTTTTGTGTCATACCTATACAAACAAAATAAATAAACATGAGAATGCCTAAATATTTGTAATTGCAACAATTTTCTGGGCAAAGTGATGCATTATCTGACAGAAATGCAGGGGTGCCAATATGTTTGGCTATAACTGTGTATATATATATATATATATATATATATATATACATGTAGATACACACACTTTATAGCACTTTCCAGTCAAATACATTGCTATTAATATATATATATATATATATATATATATATATATATATATATATATATATATATATATATTTTATTAGAAACTGTATTTATGAGTGTAACACTTTATTATAAAGTGTTTTTTGATGTGCATCGTGGAGATTTTTTTTAATCCTTACAATTTATGCAAGGTCTTCAGTCACGCTAAGCCGTTGAGTGCAAATTTTGTTTGCACTTGAGCGTAACAGTTTATTTTTCACTTGTAATATGTGCGCTAGTTAGCGCACCACTTATAACTGACCCCTATATAAATTTTATAAGCATATTGTTGACGTGATTTCCCATCTCCGTCTAGTCATAGGTGCCGCCATGTTGAAATATAGCGTTCAATACATTCCAGTGCTCTTCTCTCCTTCGGATACCTACAGTATAACCTAGTTTCTATAATGGCAGCCCCATGATAAGAAGGAGGTGCATAATATGTATTTCGTATTTAGGGCTAGATTTATTAAAGCTGAGGCGTACATGGGCGCATACACGCGCCCCTGTACGCCTCAGCTCGCCTGTGGTGGGGCGAAAATACCCGCAGGTATTCGGCATTGCACACGAGCGCAATTTTGCGCTCGCGTGCAATCCCGCCCCCTGCCCATGCACAGCCAATCACGCGCGGGCAGGAGCTGTCAATCTCCTCGGTCTGACTAGACCGAGGAGATTGAATTTCGCCACATTAGAGGTGGCAAAGAGGCTAGGGAAGCAGCTGCTTGATAAATGATGGCGAGCAAGTTCTTGTGAGAACTTGCAGCCATAGGGCGTTAATAAATCTAGCCCTTAGTGTCCTTTTGAAAAAAAGTATTTCACTCCTTTGACATATAGTAAACACTTACTTCTATGGTATCTCTGTTACCAATATCATATTTTCCTTAGCTTTTTCTTCTGCTTTCTGGCTTCTCACACATTCTTGTCTGACCCTATAATGACTGTGGCCTAGGAAGTGTACATCTACCTCACAGCCTGCACTGAATTAGGAATGGGTGACAATGTATATTTTTAAGCCATTATGTAATCTGGTTGTGACTGATCTGGGCTTCTTACCTGTCATTGTTGTAATCTTACTAATTTAGCCCAGCTAGTCATGCTTTAATCTTGAGGGGAAAACCCTAACAATAGTATGATGTATTCAAACACTGCCAAGCACACAACAACTAGACCTATATACCTCAAAGTGGCAATAAAACAGTACTGGTAGACAGCAGCAATCTTTACTAGTAAACAAATGCACCATAAACATGAGCCCTGTGTAAACAGAGATCTTAACTTCCAGTGCTAACAGTAGCAATAATATATAGTGATAAGCATTAGGCCCTGTCTAAAGGATAGGGGCACTATTATTAAAGGCTAGTGGGGTCAAAAGGATTAGAGCTGTTCCTGACAGTTTCCCACAGAGATTATTGAAGTAAAAAATACAAACAGATCAATAATAGAACATATTTATATACAGTATATATCTATAATATAATCGTGTTTGTAACGCGTTTGTCGCCGTGCCAGTTTCCCAAGCATCCTCAAAGGAATGTTGGATGTGCAAGGCAGCCAAAAGAATGTTGGCTGCGTGAGCAGCCAAAAGAAACCACCTGGATGCAGCGTAGGCGAACGAAGCCTTAAAAAACAAACAAACATGCAACCACCCACACAAAACAATGAAAAAACACGTAACCTCCTGCAAGAAATTTTAAAAAACCTAACCGCCCGCACCAAGTATAACAAAAAAACCCGGCAAACCCCGACATCACTATAAACCTTATTAACATATTAACTCCTAAACTGCCAAGCCCCCACATTGCAATAAACTTAATTAACCTATTAACCTATTAACCCCTAAACTGCAAACCGCAAAACGCAAATAACTAATTTAATTACTAAACCCCTAACACCCCCTAAATTAACCCCAATACTAAGTTACACTTTAAATAAAAAAACTAACATAAAATTTAAAAAAAATAAATTTAAATTTACAAAAAATAAAAAATTACAAATATAAAGAAAAGTATCAAAAATAAAAAAAATAAACCTAATCCCTATGAAAATAAAAAGCCCCCCAAAATAAAAACACCCCCTAATCTAAACTAAACTACCAATAGCCCTTAAAAGGGCCTTTTGTAGGGCATTGCCCTAAGTTAAACAACTCTTTTACATTTAAAAAATACTAAGTCAGCCCTTAGAGTAAAAAAACCTCACCCACCAAACCCCTCAACATAAAAAACCTACCATAAAAAACCCTAAACTACCCATTGCCCCTAAAGGGGTATTTGTATGGGCATTGCCTTTAAAAGGGCATTCAGCTCTTTTACTGCCCTTAAAATTCATTTATTCAGTCATGCGCAGTAGAAACTGCACAAGACAAGCACGAGACAAACATACCTGACCTTAACCATGACCTCTCTCTGCCGCAATCTCGCTAAAAGTAGCAAGATTGCACTGTTTCTGCATGCCCCACGAGATCAAAGGGCAAAAGTGCACAATGCCTCCTAAGTGGCATATTTCTTTCCTTACACATTTTGGTCCATGTACGCAGCCTTTAACACTAGTATGTGTGTGTATATGTATATATATATATATATACACAGCAGGTAGTGGCAAGTGCACTTTCACTAACACTTTAATTCCAAATGCCAGGGTGCTAGATTATGGTGTAGAATATGGAAATCAGGAGACAGCACTCACTGGTTTTGACAGTACTGGATTTATTCAGTGATGTTTCGGGGAATACACCCCTTCATCAGACCAAAGTACATAGAATGACGCAAACATTTATACTGTTCCATAAGACCCTCCCCCAGTGTGAAAATGCACCAAAATTGTTGCCATGGCAACCACCAAGTGTCAACAAACCCCATACAAATGAATTAAAAAACAAATTAAATGTACCACAATATACCAAATAAGTGAACATTGCAACCATGTACATATACGATATGATTTCCATATATATATATATATATATAGACAGAGAGAGAGATATCATTAATTTAGTGTTTAACGTTCTTTTAAATGTGAATAAGCCAATGTTTGTAGATGCAATACTAAAATTCAGTAAAATTCTGGGTTAGAGATTATGGTCCTACAAAAAATTGTATGCGTGGGTTTGTGACAATAAAAGAATTCTTAGGGCCAGATTACAAGTGGAGCACAAAAAGGGAAGGGCTATGGATATCGCATGCAACTGTCATTTTTCCACTGAAATTACAAGTAATCGGTGCTTCGAGATAATTTTACAAGCAGGATTCTTTAGCCTATTATTGAACATATCATTGGCACCTTGTAACCATGCCTGGGCATAAGCATCAACACTGATTGGTCGGTATGATCCATTCACAGTCATTATGTGAAGAACTTACCTTCTAGAAGACTTTGTTTGCTGTGGCATTCAAATGCTATTCCGATTATCAGAAGACCATATGACTTGATCACATTCAGCCTGCACTTTTAGCAAATAGTAGGATGCTTACATCATGTAAAGCTGACTTATTATTATTTTAGTCTCATTAGATTAGAAAAAAAGTTTTGTGGATAAGAATTATCCCTTTTTCTTTAAAATTATATTGAACATATTTTGTTGATGTATTTTAGTGTAATACCACTGCTTCTCAATATCATTCCCCAGGGAAACCTAACAGGCCTGATTTAAATTATTTTCCAGATTTAGTGCAATTGAGACTGTTACAATTGAGCTACTGATGAACATCACAAGAAGGAAAATACTTCAAATCTGGCATATTATGGTTCATTGAAGACTACAATTGAGAAACTATGTTCTAGATACCAGTGTATAGGCTAATGCTAACATTGCAAAGCAAAAGGGCTTGTGCTATATGTGTAACAGTTGTGATGCAGTAAGAGACTGTTGCAAGATTATAGACTAGTGCTTTGGCAGTTCTAGACAATAACATTTGGAGGTGGTAAACAAGTGGTGAACATAATCTATGAAGCTGCTTGGCAGAAAGAGTGCCACCCTTTGCAGCTAAATGGGGGTGCTACACATGATGTTTGCAGGTGCATGGCACCCTACAGCACCCCCATAGAACTGCCACTGCAATAGTGTAGTGTGGAACCAAAAATTTGACATAGCCAACTACACCTCAGTCACTGTGTACCAGGGTAAGGAATCCACACTCCGTCTGCAGCCCTGACAGTTATACCTCTTCTAAGAGTTATGTTTCTCATCAGAAACACAGGAAACATAATATAATATGGGATTTAACTGTAAATTACAATTATTCTTTCCAATTTAATCTAAAAAGATACTACACAAGTGTTCTGCATGTTTAACCTGATCATTAGGAATTTTGCACAAGTAGAACCCAGTTTGTCCCGCAAGGGCTGTGATAATGGCATAATTATCCATATGTATTCTGCACAATTTTCGTATTAAAGAAAACAAACAAAAAAAAGGGCCCAAGAATATTTTCTTGGTCTGATTCTCATCTTTTTACTGACCTATAAAAAAAAATAGTGACAATAATACACTGTGCACAGAAAAACTGTTTATATAACACTGATGTATATGAAAAGAGGAAGTCCTCTATATTGGATGTTCACAAGTTTTTACCTGAGTTTTCATCTTTAACTGAGCGCAATACTTAGGGTTGATTTATGAAAGCCTTCGACAGGCTTCGCTCCACTTATGACTGCAGGTTCTCACAAGACAAACTGCAGTCTATATATATATAACAAGCAGCGGTCATCATACCACTGCTTTCCTAACCTTTCGCCACCTCTTAGTTGGCAAATTTCAATATGTCCGGTGTCGTCCGACTAGGAAGATTGACAGCTCTTATAATAATCTCAAAATAGCGCTTGTGTGCAATGCTGAATTCCGGCAGTGGAATTCAACCCGCCAGAGACGAGCTGCGACAGACAGGGGCGTGTATGTGCGTCCCTGTCTGCCGCAGCTTGATAAATCGACCCCATAGAGTTAACATAGCTCTACTCCATGTGAGCACTGGTTCAATTAAATAGATATTTTACAGCTGCACTATGGAGATCTCTTTCTTTTTGTTTTGAGTTTGAAAGAATAAGAAGATAGATTTACTTGTGTTCATTACATATAGAGGACTTCCTCTTCATATACATCACTGTTAAATAAACAGGTTTTCTGTGTACAGTGTATTATTGTCAATTTTATTTTTATTCACGTTTAAATATTTTGATAGTACACATTGGTGTTTTAAACACATTTTATCTCTGTATTATTCTTATTATTTTACTGTCCTATGTTACCATGTTTTAATATTTCTTATACATATCAAGGCTTTTATCGCTGACATTAGTTGACTGAAGTGCCGCAAAACTGTGTGAAATTGCAAAAAGGATTTCTACGCACACAAACATTCACACCATCTAACATTTTTCTTATGTCTCACTTATAGTGTGAAATGTTTTCCCCTTGAGATATTTAACACTGGCTCAGAGTAGTCACTTATTGTTTGCGATAACTGTAAACATAACATTTAATATACTATATTAGTAAGTACGGAAGATTTATTTTTTATTTTTTGTAAGGCAAGTCATAATTTACAAACATAATGAAATTACATAATTAATCAATGTTTAACCTGTGGGCCAGGTATAGATATATACAAATATATATAGGAATATCTATTTAAAAATACATAGACCATATTCCCCTATGAAGAAAATTGGAATGCGAAATATTTACAGTAAATACATAGTTAAACACTTTATTAAATATGAATTTTGCATAAATATGATTTTACATGTTTTTAGATACTTAACTGCAAAGGGCTCCAATACACATATATATATGTCTATAAATGTATACATATGTATCCATGTGTTTATATGTGTTTTACTGTATATTAACCGTACATATTTCACATTCCGATGTTCTTTACTTATTTTTTTAATACATATTTTGATATATATGTGAACCTGCATATCTATTCCTATAGCTATATAAATGTAGAGATACTGTATTTATTTTACATGAACAAAATTGTATATATATATACACATATATATATATATATATATATATGTGTGTGTAGTTAATCAAACCAGCTCTTAGAGCTACCCAAATTAATTATTTAGTACAGACAAACATGAGACCTCAACAATAATGTGTCTCAGGGTGCATCGGAAGAATCATTTATTAGGATAAATCTCATATAAGGTAGAAAATAAGACAAGAAAAGAAAAATTCCTTAGCCAGCACTATCCATCTCAAACTATAATACCTAAATAGATATTCCACATATGCAGGGGTATCTAATCACACCAAAAGCAAAGATATGGAATACATGATTTTATACACAAAACACAAATTTATTAACTGCAAAAACAAACAAATATATCCCACCTTAAACTAGCTAAAAACATATACCAAAGGCCATGGTAGAGGAAGATATGCAATAATAAAAGACGTCTTATAGGGTTAATTAAGAGAGAAATTAATATATAAAATTATTTCCTGTCTCTCTAATACCAACAATCTATGCTACTAAACCCTTATAACCATGGAATGGTATAGTAATTTGGGCCCCAAGTTATCAAGGTCTGTCGGAACCTGATCCGACAGTGTGGATCAGGTCCAACAGACCTCGCTGAATACGGCGAGCAATACGCTCTTCGTATTCAGCATTGCATCAGCAGCTCACAAGAGCTGCTGGTGCAACGCCGCCCCCTGCAGACTCGCGGCCAATAGGCCGCCAGCAGGGGGGTGTCAATCAACCTGATCGTACTCGATCGGGTTGATTTCCGGCGATGTCTGTCGCCTGCTCAGAGCAGGCGGACAGGTTATGGAGCAGCGGTCTTTGTGACCGCTGCTTCATAACTGCTGTTTCTGGCGAGTCTGAAGACTCGCCAGAAACAGGGGCCATCAAGCTCCATTCGGAGCTTGTTAAATAGAGGCCAGTGTCATCACAACCATATACATTTGCTAGTAAGACAGCATAACAATGCGCTAGACAAATAAATGTCCATAAATCAATACTAAGCATCCGAGTATAGCAAATATCATTGCATTTGTATTTGTAGCATTAACGTCAGAATTTTATCCCATATAGCAAAGACAAACAGATAATGGTGTGCTTAATAATCTGCACATATCTATAGAGCTTGTTGGGGATTAGCAGCTTCAAGCAATAAGCGATAAAAGGCAGTTCATGCAGTTTAGTAAAAGAAGATGCAGGGCAATCATTTATAACAACTTTGTAATCTAATAGGGTGAACACATATGTTTGTAACAATCAGCAGAGTTCAACCATAGTAAGTTATAGTGACCTAGGGGAACTCCTACTGAGAGATTTACTCCCAACTAAGGGGCCCCTGTCAATTCTCACCACCAGTGACGTCACTAGGGTTGGTGTCACCTTGGTGCGGTAAGTTATGGTGTCACCCCCCTCCCAGAAAGCAGACACACACAAAAACACAGGCACACACACATACAAACACTCAGACACACTTTAAAACACACTCACACTCAGATGCACACACAAACACTCGGAAACACACTCAGACACACACACAAAAACACACACACAAAAACACTCAGACACACACACAAAAACACTCTGACACACACACACACACACAAAAACACTCAGGCACACATACAAACACTTAGACACACACACAAAAACACTTAGACACACACACACACACAAACAAACACTGAGACACATACAAAATATGTAAACTGCACTGCATTAATAATAAAGCTCATGCCTAGAGCTGCTCCCTGGCTCAGCAGAGCATCAAATGAAAGATAAACAGAGCACTTTAAAATAAATCACTGAAGAAAAGGTTTAGGCGTGCAAACTATGAAAAGTCTGCTCTCTGACTCTGTTCCAAGTCTGTCAGTGCACAGCCCCGGGCCGCGTGCCTACCGCTTCTTATGGCCAATCACTTCTGCACTCTGCCCACCCCCAGACCCCCGCCAACCCTCCCCTCCTACCTCTTCAGTGTGCACTTAGTGTACCGTAACCGTACCGGTCTGGTGGGCATCCTTCACTTTAGAGACATTGTCAGCAGTCATGCGGTCAGGTGCCAGGCATCCCCCTCGCGATTTCCCAGTTCTCAATTAGAGAGACAGCACAGCAGTGAGTGACTCCACTGCTCCACACATCACTGAGCAGTGAGCACAGATAGGCAGGCAGGTTTAGGCTGGCAGCGCAACTTCGCAAGCCCCACGGCACGCCCACAACATTCATAGTGAAATTGGGCAGGGGAGGAGCAAAGTACAAACAAGCAAAAGCAGCCAGGAAAACTATTTGTTGAAATTGCAGCGCTGGCTCAAGGGGCAAAAAAAATTAAGTGTCTACAACTTCCCCAGTCCCACTAATGTTCACAAATGCCGGCCCCTCTAATAAAAAAAAATCTATGCATCTCTACATTGTATTTCTTTGAATTTCAATAAAATGTAAAAAAACAAAACAAAAAAAAAACAAAGACCGACAACCGCGGAGCCATGGAGCATGGAGGATCCTCTTCGTACGATCTCCACCGTACACTGAATAGTGAATTCAAGGTACACAATTAAAGATGGTGTCCCTTGAATTCCTATTGGCTGATTTGATTCTTCCAATTCAAATCAGCCAATAGGATGAAAGCTACTCAAATCCTATTGGCTGTTTAAATTAGCCAATAGGATGAGAGCAAGTGAAATTTTATTGGCTATTCAAATCAGCCAATAGAATTTCACTTGCTCTCATGCTATTGGCTAATTTAAATAGCCAATAGGATTTGAGTAGCTTTCATCCTATTGGCTGATTTGAATTGGAAGAATCAAATCAGCCAATAGGAATTCAAGGGACGCCATCTTTAATTGTGTACCTTGAATTCACTATTCAGTGTACGGCGGAGATCGTACGAAGAGGATCCTCCACGCTCCAGGACTCAGTTCCAGAGTCGCTTGTCTTTAGCTCCGTGGTCTTCAGCTCTGCTCCACGCAGGATGTTCCTGGAAGAAGAGGTTGCGCTTGGAAGAAGACTTCACCGCCTGGAACAGGTCCTTCTCCGCCGGACTTAAGGAACCGTGAGTACCAACCTGGGGTTTAGACTTAAGATTTTTAAAGGTTTTTTTGGGGGATTTGTTTTATTTAGATTAGGGATGGGCAGAAAAAGAGCTAAATGCCCTTTTAAGGGCAATGCCCAAACAAATGCCCTTTTCAGGGCAATGGGTAGTTTAGTTTTTTTAGTATCAGGTTCTTTTATTTTGGGGGGTGGGAGGGTTTAATGTTAGGTGGGACTTTGTATATTTTTTGTAAAAGAGCTGATTATCTTGGGGCAATGCCCTGCAAAAAGCCCTTTTAAGGGCTACTGGTAGTTTATTATTAGAGTAGGGGGTGTTTTTATTTTGGGGGGTCTTTTTATTTTAATAGGGATTAGGTATAATTTTGTTAAATTTGGTAATTTGATTTTTTTATTTTCTGTAATGTTAGCTTTTTTATTTTTTTAACTTTAGAATGTATTTGTTTAGGTAATTTGGGCTTACTTAATGGGGTGTTAGGTTAGGGGTTGTTAGGCAAGGGGGTATTAGGTTAGGGGTTGTTAGGTTAGTGTACTGTACTTAGTTATTTAGATAGTTATTTGTGTTGTGGGTTTTAGCGGTTTAAAGGGTTAATAAGTTAAATAGGTTTATTGCGATGTAGGTGTTTTGCGGTTTAGGGGTTAATAGGGTAAATAGGTTTATTGCGATGTAGGGGTTTTGCGGTTTAGGGGTTAATAGGGTAAATAGGTTTATTGCGATGTGGGGGTTTTGTGGTTTAGGGGTTAATAGGATAAATAGGTTTATTGCGATGTAGGGGTTTTGCGGTTTAGGGGTTAATAGGGAAAATAGGTTTATTGCAATCTAGGGATTTTGCGGTTTAGGAGTTAATACTTTGTGTAGGATTTTTTTTTGTTATATTTCGTGTGGGTGGTGTTTTTTTTTAAATACTTGATGCAGGCAGTTAGTTGTTTTTTTTTAATACTTGATGCGGGCGGGTAGTTTTTTAAAAAAAATACTTTAATGAGAGCGATTAGGTGTTGCTTTTTTAATGCTCCGTTTGCCTTCGCTGCATTTACCACCCTGTGGTAATGTTGGTCCTTGCGCTGCCAACATAACATTGAGGATGCGTGCGCAACTGCCGACGGCAATGGACATTACAAATGCAATTATAGTATATATATATATATATATATATATATATATATGTGTGTATATACATATGTATATGTTTATATATATATATACAGTATATATATATATACATATATATATATATATATATATATAGAGAGAGAGAGAGATACATATATCTATACCTTTATATATTCATATAGACATATAGGTATACAGTATATATATATATATATATATATATATATATATATATATAATATTTTTTTCCCCCCCAAAATAAAGATCAGATACAATATATACCCCCAGCACACGCTAACTTTTTACTTTCAACTTGTAATACGTGCTATTCTGCATGTGTTAGAAGTATACTTTCAGCAGTATTAGCAATCAAGCGTGAGTGCTAAATACTGTTCCACTTGTAATCTGGCCCAGTATTTTCCTTTACCACATCACAGCACAAAATAGTGTAATTTCAATTTTAGCCTTATTGAATCTAGACTATTGCATCTTAAAGAGATGTTCTGTAATTACCTCCCTTTATGTTTTCCAAAAAGATCCATTTTACCTCTTGGAATGTATTAAATTGTTTTCCTTTATTTTAAAATTTGAAATAACTGTTTTTGCCAGATGTATCACACCTTATACTGTAAATTTCAATGCTTTAAGTGAATGTAAAGTCACCTCTAGTGCTTAACACAATATTGTGAAGCAATTCAATTAAGGGGAACTGAATTCATTCATCGATGTTCCCAACTTTATTATTAAATCATAAATTTTACCTTTTTAACTCCGTTTTCGTGCTGCGCTTCCTCCACCCGCCATATTTTCCCTCATTATTGCAATGAGTGGCAGCTAATCTTGCTAATCCGCTTTTTCACCCCGTGGCGTTCAACCCCTTTTCAGGTCCGTCATGGGCCTCTTCAGCGCATGCGTTAGAAAATTTTATCCACCTTCAGATGCAATGCACGTTCACAGGACGCGCAATTTAACGTTCTCAGCAGAGAGTGGGCACACACTTTCTAAATAAAATGACCAATTGGCTATCATATGCTCACAGATGTCCCACCACAAAAACAATTATCAGCTGCTGCATAGTGCTCTGAGATGTGGTCTATGACCGCACCACTATTCGAAGAATGTAGATACTTATCCTAAACCGACGCGCTATATGCTAAAACTCAGGAATCCTGACGAGGCTAGAGGAAAGAAATGCACGTAAGGGGTTATAATGTTTGGTGGCTCCGGACTTGTAATGTCCTAAATAGACTAAACATTATAGCGGAGATGCTGCTGCTCTCAACGATATAATAGTACTCAATGAATGTAGTAATTCATTCATTGAATACTATTTGTTATTTACAATATTGCGGAGTTTGACGCCTGCGCAGTTTAAAACACGATCGTGAATGCGCTTTACCAGGAGAACAGGAAATTGGTTTGGGGAGAAGTCGGCAGTGAAAAGGTAGAGATTTTAAAATATATATATATTTTAATAACGAAGGATATAATATTTAAAAAAAAAATAGCGACTACATTAAGGTACTGTTAAGAAATGCATTGCAGTCGTCAGTAAGTGTAAAATTTACATTCACTTTAAGTACTGGTTATATAAAAAGTAAACAAGAAAGTTGAGAAGTAATCAGGATCCCAATGTGAGGGATGGACAGAGACAATAAAATATTATTTTTTCTCTCTAATTACTGGTTTTTGAGTAACTATAGATAGCTCTCCCTGCAAGCTCTACCCATTCAATTAGGTTGTGGTTTTATTAACCGAGACAGCTGTTTGATATACAAACTATATCTAAAAGAGCAATTTACCATAGATTTTAAACTCTGCAGCTGACATAAGTCACTGGAAACACAAGGAGAAACTCATTTTATAGTACACTGTTTCTTTCAGTACATCAAAAAATGACATTCGTGTTTTATCTCTATAATTGTAAAAGCAATGTTCTCTGTAAAAAGTCTTGAAATAGTGTGAAAATAAAACCTAAGAGGCTAGTTGTTTGGTTTCTGAAGTTCTGTATGCGCAGTCACAATGACTTTACCAGAGCTTTCCCTTTTTGGTTAATATTTCTAGTGTTAATGTGATTATTGCTCGAGTACATGGGTCAACCATGGACTTGTAATACGAGCATGAGTTTCCACTTTGCGCGCATCATAAAAGCATAGTGTTAGTTACCGTGAGTTTGCTCAAGCAAGGTGGCAATATTTGGGTTCTAGCGGTAAAAATATTACAGTTTTACCATCATGTTTGCTCCTCTCTCAGTAATGATTGTGCTCCATTTGTAATCTAGGTGCATATCATTCTTAATTTATAATAGTGGTTAAGGAAGTCTGTTGTCATGCAATGTAGAAAACAGTACATTGTTATAAAAACAAAAACAAATACATTTAACAAGAACATATTACATGTTAGAACTAGACTTTTTATTAACTTGTGAAGATATACTTCTAAGATTTGATCAGCTAACATCTGCAGTAGATGATAGAAAGATAGACATATAGATAGATAGATATTAGATATTCTTATAATCTGTCACACAACATAATATAAATGTAATCCCTTGAGGTGTTCCTAGTATAGCATGTGTATACTGTCTGCACAAATATAGACACGTCTCTAGCCTCACTAATTCCTATAATATTAATTGGAACCCTTCATTTACAGAATGAAAGAAGCTTTAGGGGTATAGTTTTCCATGAGCTTGATATAATGACACAAACATTTATGGGTGACAGTAAAGTATCAAGTACTTAAAATTACAATTGGCATGAGATTTTTTTTTTTTTACAAGTTTCAATGGGACTTTTCTGAGTGAGAATTTTCTTCCAGATACAACTGTTTACCAGGTGACACATGGCATGAGACCATAGCACAGTGAAAGGGATAAATTGCACAGCGATGGGCAGCAAATGTAAATATATATGGATATGCTTATGTATATTTATGTGTTAATAATTGTATATAAACATATTAATACATAAATATATCTATACTATAATAGCGTTTGTAACGTGTCCGTCAGTGTGGCCAGTTGCTCACGCATCCTCAAAGGAATGTTGGCTGCGCAAGGCAACCAAAAGAATGTTGGCTGCGCGCGCAGCCAAAAAAAATTCACTGCATCCAGGTGGATTCCTAAAATGGCAAGGTGATGAAAGAATCCACCGAAAGCTTAAAAAAAACATGCAACCGCCCGCACGAAATAACTAAAAAACACACAACCGGCCGCACAAAGTATAACAAAAACCTAAACCGTACAATCACCTAAACAATAAAGTAATTATCCCCTAATCCGCAAACAACATAATTAAAATATTAACCCCTTAACCGCCAACCACCCACATCGCAATAAACCTATTTAACCCATTAACCTCTAAACCGCCAAACCCCCACATTGCAATAACCCCAATTAACCTATTAACCCCTAAACTGCCAAACCCCCACATCGCAATAACCCTAATTAATATATTAACCCCTATACCGCAAACCCCCCCACAACGCAAATAACTATTGTAATTACTAAGCTCCCTAACCTAACACCACCTAAATTAACCCCAATAACTACTAAATTACAATTAAAAAATCGAACATTTAATTACAAAAAATAAAAAGTCTAACATTACAGAAAAAAATAAACAAAATTATCAAAAATAAAAAAAATTATACCTAATTCCTATGAAAATAAAAAAGCCCCCCAAAATAAAAACACCCCCTAATCTAAACTATCAATAGCCCTTTAAAGGGCCTTTTGTAGGGCATTGGCCTAAGTTAAACAGCTCCTTTAACTCTAAAAAATAATAAAGTCCCCGCCCTAACAGTAAAAACCCACCAAACCCCCCAAAATAAAAAAAAACTAACACTAAAAAACTAAACTACCCATTGCCCCTAAAGGGGCATTTGCATGGACATTGCCCTTAAA
Source organism: Bombina bombina (assembly GCF_027579735.1). Taxonomy (NCBI): domain Eukaryota; kingdom Metazoa; phylum Chordata; class Amphibia; order Anura; family Bombinatoridae; genus Bombina; species Bombina bombina. The sequence continues at coordinate 603,693,436 of NC_069503.1, read as the reverse complement.
AGGGCATTCTGCTCTTTTACTGCCCTTAAAAGGGCAATCAGCTCTTTTTCAAGCCCAAAAAACCCTAATAAAAAAAACCACCCCAAAAATTATAAAAAAGCCTAACCCTAAACCCCAAATAGGTACTCACTGTTCCTGAAGCCCGGGGAGAAGGTCTTTTTACAGATGGATTCATAATCTTCTATCTTCATCCGGAGTGAAGGTGGCACGGAGCGGAGGTGCGGAGCTATGGTCCCGATGCCTGAATTCTTAGCAGCGGTCCTTAACTGCGGCGGTCCTGGAGGCTCATCTGCATGTGATCGTCCGTCGCACACTGAAGACTGAATGTAAGGTACCCCATATTTATTTCTATTTGAACAGCCAATAGGATTTCAGTAGCTCTAATCCTATTGGGTGGTTTCAAAATTTCAGCAAATAGGAATGCAAGGTACCCCAAATTAATTGTGGTACCTTGCATTCAATCTTCAGTCTACGATGGACATCAGATGAAGTGGAGCCTCCATGCCGCCGAGGAAACCCGCCCCCGAGGACCGCCTGTAAAGGTCTTACATGGATTGGAGTCTGTAGCAGAGATATGTGCTCACCCTTACAGGTATCACAGTCCAAAGTGATCAGGTAAGAAAACCACCTGGGCTGTGAATAAATGCACGGGGGCTGTGTGCAAAAACCAAGGATCTGAGTATGCTGTACAAACAAGGGTAAATCCAAGAGAGTAGTCAAGGTATTGCAGAAATCAAAGGAAGCCAGAGGTGCAGGTAAATGATGAACAGAGCCGGGGTCACAAGCCAGGGTCAGTTTTGGGGATTCAGGAGCAAAGAAACCTAAACTAGAAACAAGAAACATGAAACAAAGAACTGACACTGAGCACAGGAAAAGGCAGGGTTATATAGACAGATAATGAGCTGCTAATTGGTAGGAAGTCCCAGGTAAGCCTGACTAACAAGTTGTAAATGAGCACAGGTGATCCAGGCAAAGCAATATCCAGAGTCCAGCCTCAGTGCTGTAGGCAGGATAAGGAAAGGTAATGAAAGGCTTACATACACACACACATAGAGAGAAGCAGCCGTGGCTTAGAGGCAAGAGAACAAACCTAGTATAAGAGAGGTCCCAGGTTCAAGTCCCTGTCCCTTGCTTGCCCCCAAAGGAGTGACAATGCCTGGCTGTCTGCATGGAACTGTGGGAACCGTGACTGTTCCCTTCCCTTAAAATCACCCCCTAACAGGCTGGGTAGAGACCAATTTAAGTTCGGAGGTAAAGTCAGCCTCATCATCGGACATGTCAAGGATGTCATCTGGCAGGATAGCGACTCTCACAGAGGCATCCAGTCCTAAAATTTGGTCATTATCTACATTACTGAGAAACACTGTACCAATAGTGGCCTTGGCAGCCTTCTTCCTATTCCTTTTGGTATTGGCTGCTTGCAATGCTTTCTCGAAACATCACAAGATCCTGCTTGCAAACAAGAGTACCATTCAAGGCATAAGTGCAGTCAGGAGGCAGTACTTTGTCAGGACAGAACGTAATGCTGGTGCTTGCCAGTACAGAAGTGAAGATGGTTTCAGGATTAGGCAAATAATCAGAAAGTTGAGAAAACGCTTTAGGAGTAAGAGGTAGAGGCATAACCAAGGTCTCAGGGACTTCAGGACTAGCAAGAGCAGGTTCTGTAGGTCTACAGGAAATACCAGTTTCAGAGGTTAGTATACTCTTCTGAACAGCAGAACATGGACAACCATAACAGCAATCTTGGCACCTCACAGAATTGCATGTAGAACAAAGAGTGTGAACAAAAACAGTGCCCGTTTGGAGAGCTGGAGACCGAGGTGGGTGAATAGGGCAATTGGAGATGAAGTGCCCTCTTTCCCTGCAGTAAAAGCAAAGGCCATGGCTCCTCCTTCTGGCTCTTTCTTTGTGAGCCTGCCTGTTCCGGATTACCCCTATCTCCATGGGCTCCTCAATGTCCTGGGAAGGAGTATATGATTTATCAGGAGCATCAAGGTTTGTGGGTGAGTACTGGTAAAAAGCATCCCAGTCATGAGGAAGCCGTTATCTGCAGGAACATGGAACAGTCCTAGGAACCTTATTTTGCCTTGTGGTAGTACACTGAGTGGCCATGGCTGTTATGAGAGCCCCCAGTTGTCTAGGACAGGACTCTTAGCCAGGAGCATCTGGTGTGCCCATTGTTGATCTGACCAGAAAGCAGGTTGATGACTGAGTGGACCATGATGAAGTCAGTGGCATACGTAAGAGGCTTTAAGGCAAACAACAGTTCACAATCTCTCAGGTAATAGTACAAAAGGTTCACGATACGCTGGTTCTGGGTGTACCGTACCTATAAGAGCACAAGAGTCCCGCTGCAAATCCAGAACAGTTTGAGACAAGTTAGATACTTGCTGGGTCAGGGCAGTGAGCATCCTGTTCATCTCTTGCAGGCTCCATAATGGTCAGTTATTGTGTAAAGGTCTTTCCTGGATTGGAGTCTGTAGCAGAGATATATGCTCACCCTTACAGGTATCACAGTCCAAAGTGATCAGGTAAGAAAACTGTGAAAATGCACGGGGGCTGTGTTCAAAAACCAAGGATCCAAGTATGCTTTACAAATAAGGGTAAATCCAAGATAGTAGTCAAGGTATTGCAGAGATCAAAGGAAGCCAGAGGTGCAGGTAAATGATGAACTGAACCGGGGTCACAAGGCAGGGTCTTGGGGATTCAGTAGAAAAGACACCTAAACTAGAAATAGGAAACATGAAACAAGAACTGACACTGAAAGTCCCAGGTAAGTCTGACTCACAGGTTGTAAATGAGCACAGGTGATCCAGGCAAAGCAATATCCAGAGTCCAGCCCCAGTGCTGCAGGCAGGATAAGGAAAGGTAATGAAAGGCTTACACACACACACACACACAAACACACACACACACACACACACGTGACTTAGAGGCAAGAGAACAAGCCTAGGAAAAGAGAGGTCCCAGGTTCAAGTCCCTCGCTTGCCCCCAAAGGGGCGACCACGTGTGGCTGTCTGCATGGAACAGTGGGAACCGTGACTCCTCCACTGCTGAGAACTGCCGCTGAGGATCCAGGCATCAGGAACACAGCTTCACACCTCTGCTCTGCGCTGCATTCACTCCGGATGAAGATAGAAGATGATGGATCCATCTGGACTTCCCTGCCAGACTTCAGGAACAGTGAGTACCTATTTGGGGCTTAGGTTTAGGCTTTTTTATTTTAATTTTTGGGGTGTTTTTTTTAGATTAGGGTTTTTTTGGACTTGAAAAAGAGCTGATTGCCCTTTTAAGGACAGTGAAAGAGTTGAAAGCCCTTTTTATAGGGGTATTAGTTTAGGTTTACATTTTGGATACCTTATTCCCCCCCCCCCCTCCCCACCCCCACACTGTAATTTAACTTTTTATAAAAAAAAAGTGTAACTTTAGCTTGGAGAGTTGTCGTTTTTAAACATAGACTGCCCTCTGGGCAGGATTATCGCCTAGTATGTATATAAGCATATACATATATATTTATAGGAAAGGAACCCTTGAACCACTCACTTTAACACACAAATACTGCTTCGTGAAGTTTTTCATTATACAACCAAACACGTAATTTTGGGGGCAGTTGGGGCACATTTTTTAAATTAACCAGAGGTCTGACCACTGGTTAATTTTCGGAGTGCTTATTACTACCTAAAGCTCTTGGTAGCAATAACCAGCTACTTGTAATGGCTGGTTATTTATTGTGCACCCGCAAACGGGCAAATTTGACCATTTGCGGGCATGCGATAATTTAGTGCTCCACTTGTAATCTAGCCCTTAATAGACGTTAGCATTGCACATTACTAATCCCAAGTATTGGCTCAGAATTCATACATAAAAGAGGTGCATTACTATATTATTTTCTGTTAGTTTTACTAATCTGCTACAGTTTATTTATTTTTTTTAAGTGAAAGTGTGATATGAATACTTCTAGCTTCCAGGGAACAGTAGTAACAGTGCCTGAATACCTAGTCAGCTAAAGCTTTTATCAGCTTTTTGTGTTCACCGGGGCCAGATGATTTTCAAAGAGCCGTTTGGAGACTTAAAACACTGATGTGACATGGCTCTTTGATTTTAATGCTTCCAAGCTTCATCTTGCTGCCAATGTTTATGCACACTTGAGAAAACTGCCACTACCACTCATCTTGCTCATTTTTCAGCTCTAATAGTAATCACAACTATGGTTTGACAGCAGATTCAAGACAGCCTCAAGCAGCTGTGTTGTTATAGTGTTTTAACTTTTACCTACCATGTTCTAAGTAGCTAACACTCAACTGCCCAGGGAGAGAAACCATCATACAGTATTTTATTTGCCTGCGCATGTACTAAACGTGTGAGATCACTTCTATACATCTCTACAGATTATTATACATCTGTAAAGACTAATATACCATTGAAAAAACTGACCACATTGTACATAAGGTCTAAGAAACAATGGAAGATACATAGATTTATTTGTTTTCGGAAGAATAAAAAAAAAATAACGAAAATTGGATTTTTGTTATTTTCTTTGCATACCGAAGACGCAACCATTTTGAGAACGAAACGGAAACGAAAAAAATTGTGCATTATTTTCTTTTGCATATTTGTTTTTTGGTTTTCGGATGCAGCGTTTATGATGCAGGTAGGCTTTAGCCAATGAATGAAAACCAGGAAGAAGCAGTGAATAGATTGACAGGTTCTATCACCCTGTTAGAGGAAGCTTGTGATGTTTTCTGCCCATTCAGCATTCTCAAGGATTGGGATTGAAGTCAAAGAGGGAAATGTAAGTTACTGCCTAACATTTTCAGCCTCAGACCACTGTGTATCAGTGTGTTAGCAGTACCTGTGTCTGCTGTGCTCCCTCATTGAGAGACATCTGCTATTTTTTGCTAATAATATATTAATGTTTGTGCCCCTGCCTGCTTTAAAGAAAGATTAGAAGAATATAATATATATATACTAAGTTAATTATTATTTAAAAAAACAAGTTCTCATTTCTTTTTACTAACAGCTAGATTACAAGTTTTGCGGTAAGAGCGGCTCGGTACTAACTTGCAAGTTATTTCCACAGCTCACCTCCCTATAGCGCTGCTATTACAGGTTTTCATAAACCCGGCGTTAGCAGGCAATATGTGAGCGTTGAGCAAAATTGAGCTCCATACCGCACTCCAATACCAGCGCTGCTTTGAGCTGGTTTTACGTGCTCGTGCACGATTTCCCCATAGACATCAATGGGGAGAGCCGGCTAAAAAAAAGCCTAACACCTGCAATAAAGGAGCGTAAAGCTCTGTAACGCAGCCCCATTGATTCCTATGGGGAAACAAAAGTTATGTTTACACCTAACACCCTAACATAAACACCCCTAATCTGCTGCCCCCGACATCACCTCCACCTACATTACAGTTATTAACCCCTAATCTGCCGCCCCCGACATCGCCGCCACCTACATTATACTTATTAACCCCTAATCTGCTGCCCCCAATGTCGCCTCCACCCACCTCCACTTATTAACCCCTAATCTGCCGCCCCCAACATCGCTGCCACTATACTAAAGTTATTAACCCCTAAACCTAACCCTAAGTCTAACCCTAACACCCCTAACTTTAATATAATTAAAAGAAATCTAATTAAAAATTCCTATCATTAACTAAATAATTCCTATTTAAAACTAAATATTTACCTATAAAATAAACCCTAAGCTAGCTACAATATAACTAATAGTTACATTGTATCTAGCTTAGGTTTTAATTTTATTTCACAGGCAAGTTTGTATTTATTTTAACTAGGTAGACTAGTTACTAAATAGTTATTAACTATTTACTAACTATCTAGTTAAAATAAATATAAATTTACCTGTAAAATAAAACCTAACCTGAGTTACACTAACACCTAACCTTACACTACAATTAAATAAATTACATTAATTAAACACAATTAACTAAATTAAAAACAACACATTAAATTACACAAAATAAAAAAGAAATTATCAAATATTTAAACTAATTACACCTAATCTAATAGCCCTATAAAAATAAAAAAGCCCCCCCCCAAATAAAAAAAACCCTAGCCTACAATAAACTACCAATGGCCTTTAAAAGGGCCTTTTGCAGGGCATTGCCCCAAAGAAATCAGCTCTTTTACCTGTAAAAGAAAAATACAAACAACCCCCCAACAGTAAAACCCACCACCCACACAACCAACCCCCCAAATAAAATCCTATCTAAAAAAACCTAAGCTCCCCATTGCCCTGAAAAGGGCATTTGGATGGGCATTACCCTTAAAAGGGCATTTAGCTCTTTTTCTGCCCAAACCCTAATCTAAAAATAAAACCCACCCATTAAACCCTTAAAAAACCTAACACTAACCCCCGAAGATCCACTTACAGTTTTTGAAGACCGGACATACATCCTCAACAAAGCAGCAGAAGTCTTCATCCAAGCGGGCAGAAGTCCTCAACGAAGCCGGCAGAAGTCTTCATCCAGACGGCATCAGCTCACATTCTATTGGCTGTTCCAATCACATTCTATTGGCCGCTTCATTGAGGATGGATGTCCGGTCTTCAAAAACTGTAAGTGGATCTTCGGGGGTTAGTGTTAGGTTTTTTTAAGGGTTTATTGGGTGGGTTTTATTTTTAGATTAGGGTTTGGGCAGAAAAAGAGCTAAATTTTTTAGATATGATTTTATTTGGGGGGTTGGTTGTGTGGGTGGTGGGTTTTACTGTTGGGGGGTTGTTTGTATTTTTTTTTACAGGTAAAAGAGCTGATTTCTTTGGGGCAATGCCCTGCAAAAGGCCCTTTTAAGGGCCATTGGTAGTTTATTGTAGGCTAGGAGTTTCACTTTTTTATTTTGATAGGGCTATTAGATTAGGTGTAATTAGTTTAAATATTTTATAATTTCTTTTTTATTTTGTGTAATTTAGTGGGGGGGGTTGTAATTTAGTTAATTTTATTTAATTAATGTCATTTATTTAATTGTAGTGTAAGTTTAGGTGTTAGTGTAACTCAGGTTAGGTTTTATTTTACAGTTAAATTTGTATTTATTTTAACTAGGTAGCTAGTAAATAGTTAATAACTATTTAGTAACTAGTCTACCTAGTTAAAATAAATGCAAACTTTCCTATGAAATAAAAATAAAACCTAAGCTAGATACAATGTAGCTATTAGTTATATTGTAGCTAGCATAGGTTTTATTTCACAGGTAAGTATTTAGTTTTAAATGGGAATGATTTAGTTAATGATACTAATATTTATTTAGATTTCTTTTAATTATATTAAAGTTAGGGGTGTTAGGGTTAGACTTAGGATTAGGTTTAGTGGTTAATAACTTTAGTATAGTGGCGGCGACGTTGGGGGCGGCAGATTAGGGGTTAATAAATGTAGATAGGTAGCGACAACATTGGGGGATGCAGATTAGGGGTTAATAATATTTAACTAGTCTTTACGATGCGGGAGTGTGGCGGTTGGTTTAGGGGTTAATATGCTTATTATAGTGGCGGGGATGTCCGGAGTGGCATATTAGGGGTTAATAATTTTATTTTAGTGTTTGCGATGCGGGAGGGCCTCGGTTTAGGGGTTAATAGGTAGTTTATGGGTGTTAGTGTACTTTTTAGCACTTTAGTTATGAGTTTTATGTTACGGCTTTGTAGCGTAAAACCCTTTTTTTTTTTATATATATATTTATTTATTTCCAGCAATATATGACATTATACATGGACATGAAAAGTAAAAAAATTCATTATTTTCTGCGCCACACAGGGCCAGATGTTATTTTGCCACGCAGGGCCACATCACAAAAGAAAAAAAATAAATAAAAGTTTTTCATATTAAAACATCTTGCTGGTTTTTTTTTTTAATTTTCTACAAAACCCACATGGGAATACTTCCCGGCCTGTTGAGAAAGGGAAGTATTTGCAAAAAAGGAGAGAGAAATGAAGGAAAAGGGAGAGCACCAACTCCTTTACAAACCACTCACTTTCTAGTGTACTGAGCATCAAGATAGTTCCCTTCATCTTATCCCTAGATCTCTGCATCTTATACTAAGCATTATGATCTACTCTTAGCTAATTCTCGTATTCCCTTATCATTCATTCTTCTCCAACCATCCACACCAAAAGACAAAAAAAAAGAAAAAAAAAGAAACACAATACATAATATAACTTTCCTTTCCCTTACCTCACCTCTCCCTCCCCACTCTATATATCATACTATATTACAAATACCCAGTCCCCCCTTAAATTTACTTCCTGCATAAATAAAGAATCCCTGAAGGGAGATATAATTAGTTTCTGAGTATTATTATCAAGTGTATTGATACTTTTTTCCCATTTATCAAAAAATTTCTCTATGTTGACCTCCATTTCCATTTGAATTTTAGCCTGTTCTAAGAATAGTTGATGAACTACCCCATTCTTAAATTCCAAAAACTTGGGTTCTTTCTGGGACTGCCAGTTTTTCAAAATTATTTTCCTGCCTATAAGAATAGCTGTATTCAGTAGGAGGGAGAAACCCCCCACTTCCTCTGATGATGTTAAAAAGAATACGTTCTGCCTGTTGATACATATATAACTCCTGGAGATTTTGGTGGCCCAAAATGAGATTTTACCCAAAATCTCTGCATTACTGGGCATGACCATAGTAAATGAATGAGGTCTGCTAAACAAAATTAACATCTAACGCAAAATGAGGTCTCCCTCTCATTAGACCAGTATGATCTGAGCTTTGGGGTGCTATAATATTTATACAGGATCTTAAATTGTTGTTCTCTATAGTATTCCCCTCTCATGGCTTTGACTGCCCTCTTAATGGAGCTTGTCAATATCGCTGACTCTAGCTCCCCATCCAAAAGATCTTCCGAAATTAACTTGAGATATTTAATATTACTCTGCTCTTGATTACTTAGCATTGAGATATAAATCGGCGAAATAGAGAGTTTTCCTATTCTGAATAGAAGTAGTATATTTTTTAAGGCTTTATTTTGCCAGTCCAGAATTGCTATTTTCAAAATTTGCTCGGCATAATGCCAGACTTGCAGATAGGCAAAGAACTGGGAATTGGAAATCCCAAATTCACATTTACATTCATCAAAAGTTTTCACTCTGTTTTCCTCTAAATTAACCAATTGGATCATGTAGCTAATCCCAGCCTCCGTCCAAGTTCCAAATCTTAACGAATCGTATCCTGCCAGGAAATCTGGGTTCCCCCTTATAGTTAAATAAGGGGAGGCCCTATAATCAAAGCCTATTTTTGCACAGAATTTCCTCCAAGCTCTAATTGGTTGATTTATAATTGTTAATTGTCTTAGCTCTTTAGGGATCTTGGATATGGGCATGTGAGCGAGAGCTTTGAGGGAGAAGGGTGTGACCAGTCCTTCCTCCACATCATACAACGAAAAGTTAATTGTTCCTTGGAACCAGTCAATAACATACTTCATATTAGCCGCTATGTTGTACGCCTCTATATCCGGAATGGCTAGTCCCCCTCCCTCCCTCCTTGCACACATACGTTTCAGCGCTATTCTGGACCTTCTATCCTTCCAAATAAATCGTCTTTATTTTTATTGATTATCGCGCTATCTTTTTTTAATAATAAAAGTGGCAATGCCTGAAATGTGTATAAAAATTTGGGTAGTGAAATCATTTTGATTAGCTGAACTCTGCCAGACAAAGATATAGGTAGATTCATCCACTTCTCTATATCTTTCTCGAGGCAACTAATAAGTGTTGGAAAATTTAATTTATACCAGTTCCTCGGGTCTGCTGCGAACTTAATTCCCAAATATGTAATGTATTCTTTTGCCTCTTTAAATGGAGTTGTAGGTGGGTTTCTACCCTTTATTAGCCACAATATTTCAGATTTATCCTTATTAATTGCAAATCCCGTAAAGGACTGAAATATATCCAGGATATCGATAATCAGGGACAGGTTGTTTTCCAAATTCTGCGTAAAAATGAGGAGATCGTCTGCATATATAGCTTGCTGGATTTTAAAAGCACCAATATCAATTCCCTCCAATCTTTCCCAAAAGTATATAGCCAGAGGTTCCATCACTAAATTGAAGAGCAGGGGTGAAATAGGACACCCCTGCCTTATACCCCGTTGCAAGAGGAATTTATCTGAGAGTCTAGAATTGATAACTAACGCAGCTACGGGTGCGTCATACAACATGGAGAGAACATTTACAAAATTACCTCTGAATCCAAACTTCCCTAATGTTGTGAACATATGGTCCCAGATCAGAGAATCAAAGGCCTTCTGTGTGTCTATGGTTACCACTGCCGCATCTTTCGCTGCGAATATGCCTTCTTTGATTGCCATGTCGCAGTAATCTATCACTACCTCCAACTTCCTAAGATTTTTGACCCATGTTCTACCTTTCATAAATCCAGTTTGATCTGGATGTATGAGTGAGCTAATAGCCAGCTGGAGTCTGTTTGCCAGAATGTGTGTCAGTATCTTATAGTCCACATTCAATAATGATATGGGTCTATACGATTCCATCTTACTTAAATCCTTCCCTTGTTTCGGTAATAAGACAATCCTAGATTCGTTAAAGTAGCTAGAGGGGGACTCCCCCTCATGAAGAAAGAAATTATATATTTCCCTCACTGTTGGGGTAATTTTCTCCTCAAGAATCTTGTATAATTCTCCTGGAATATCATCAGGACCAGGCGCCTTGTTGAGCTTCAGGTTTTTCATAGCTTTTTGAACTTCTTCATTGGTAATCTGGGCGTTTAATTTCATTAGATCTTCCTTCGCTACTTGAGGTACTTTAATAGTACCCCAAAACACCTCCTTTTCCTGTTGGTCTACCTCCCTATCCCCATACAGTTCTTTACTGTACTGTTGAAACTCCTGAATAATTTCTGAGGGCAGACTAACTATTTTGTCCTTAACTTTAATCATTGTTATAGGCTTACATCCTTTTTGAGACCTAACCATATTGGCCAAAAATTTCCCAGTTTTATTACCATGGGACATAAATTTACTATTCCTTTTAATTTCAGATTGTGTCTCTTTTAAGACACACCAGGCATCCCTCTGTTTTTTGGCATCTACATATTGCTTCCAGTTCTCAGTACTATTATTTTGCAAATATCTTTGATATTTATTCACTATTTGATTAGTGAGTTGCATCCAATACTTGTTATTTATTCTCTTTCTTCTAACAAGAAAGGCCAGAATTTCACCACGAATCACTGCCTTAAAGGCCTGCCAAAATGTTTCCTTACTCTTAACTGAATCTTTGTTATTGAGAATATATTCGTCCCATTTACTACATAAAAAATTTCGAAATCTAAGATTTGTGTACAGATATTTCGGAAAAAATAATTTATTCCCGGATATGCTATTGCCATTTGCTGCTAGACGTAGCAGAATTGGCGCATGATCCGATATTATGATTGGGGTAATTATTGTCTTTTGAACTATAGAGAATAGGTTTTTACTGATTAAAAACATGTCTATCCGCGAGAGTGATTAATGTGCTTTGGACAAGCAAGTATAATCTTGAGTATCTGGAAAATTATTTCTCCAAATGTCCAATAAATCCAAATTATAACACAATTTATTAAAAATTCTAGAGTCTCTATTTCCCAAGTGTTCCCTATTCCCTGTCCTTTTCCTATCGATAGTCTCAGATGCCACCATGTTCAGATCTCCTCCTATTACAATATTCTGTCCTAATCCTGCCAGTTTGGCTTGCAATGAATTCCAGAATGGGCCCTTCTTTTCATTTGGGCCATATGTGTTACACAGTATAATTATTTTCCCCCCAATTTCCAGCTTCAAAATAACGAACCTACCCTGAGGATCTATTTCCTTTTGGAGAATCTGATATTGTAGATTCTTTCTAAACAGAATAGCCACTCCCTTCTTCCTCCGATTACCCGGGGCGCACACTACCTCCCCAACCCATCCCCATCTTAATTTCTGACTCTCTATACTATTCAAGTGTGTTTCCTGCAGCATACCTATATCTACCTTTAATTTATTCAAATACTGTAAAACCATCTTCCTTTTGATTGGTGAGGTAAAACCCCCCACATTCCATGAGCCTATGTTATAGTTCCCGGTCATTCTCGTTTATGCAGTGGAGGTGCGCCATAAATAAACCGGAGTAAGAGAAGAGAAAGGGAAGAGGAGAGAAAAGAAAAAAGAGTAGTCCATACACCCACACTCATTCACACAGACCTCCCCCACCCCCCCCCCCCCCCTTCGTCTTTGTCCAACAATTCCATATTCAGATTGCCTCAACCTTTGCTTTCCTCTTTGAGGAAATTTTCTGCTTCTTGTGGGTTCTCAAAGGTTTTGAACCCCTCCTGAGTTTTAATGCTAATTTTAACTGGATAGAGTAGCCTAACTGATCTACCTTCCTGTATTAAGCTAGAGCATAGGGGTGCGCACTGTTTTCTCCTGATGGAGGTCTCAAGCGAGAAATCTTGGAATATAAGAAATTTCTTGTTTTGATACATAACATTCTTTTGAAGCCTAAAAACTCTTAATATCTTAGCCTGGTCCTGGAAGTTTAAATACCTAATAATAATAGGTCTGGGTCTATCCTTGCCTTCCTCCTGTTGCCTAAAGACCCCAATCCTATGTGCCCGTTCAACTGGTAGGGCTTGCTGTCCCTTGAGCATAGAAAGTATAGAAGGTAGCTGAACTGCTGCAAAATGTAACAAATCCTTTTCTAAAAGGGTTTCAGATATACCAATTACTCTCAAGTTATTTCTCCTCGATCTGTTTTCGAGATCCTCCACTTTATCAGTTAAGAATTTAACCTGCTTCCGTATTACTATTAATTCCTGATCTTTCTTGATATCCCTGTCCTCTAGATCTGAGATGCGCTGTTCCACTAGGCCTACTCTAGCCAGTATTTGTTTGTTTCCTGCGAAATAGACTCTATAGTATTTTGTATAGCCTCAAACTTGGGCATAAAAAGTGCACTCATCTGTTTCAGCAACTCAGTGTTTGTTGTTAAATCAGGCCCCACCTCCTGCGAGGTTTCTGAGCTTAGTTCTGTACTTCGTCTAGTTTTCTTTTTCTCTTGTTGCCTTCTCCCTGTCATATTTCCAACTTTATTGCCAGCGGTCACTGATATAAATTTATCCATAAGAGACGTGGCACCACTGATCCTACCTTCCCTATATGACTTCCTCGTGCTTTTGTCTCCCTCTGTCACTATCCTCCTTTTGGTTAGCCTTTTATCAGCTGTATAGCTCCTACTACCCTCTCCTTTTTTCCCTCAGAGTTCCTATATGTATTGTTATTGCCAAATCTAATATTTAAGCAGAGCTTGGAGAAAGAGAAACATTTAACAACTTCTCTTCCTCTCCTCCCTCCCCAACTTACCCTCAAACACCTTCCTTTTGTTTAATATACATAGTGCATAATTCAAAAACCAGTATTTGAGTGCATACAATAAATAAAATAATCACTCAGTATAATACTTAATCAAATTCCCATCGGATTCATTCCAATATGTCCCGCTTTTTCCAATAACAAATGGCTATTTATGTGTCTAGTACCCCAGTATCCTATCTTCTAAACTGACATGCATTAATTATACAGTGCATTACTAAAAAAAAAAAAAAAAAAAAGTGACAAATCCAACAGCCCTTCAAGACTTGCAAAAGGTAAATGTGATACTTAGTTAGCTTTGTGCCACCACAGTCCCAAATGTCCCAGACGATTTAATCACAAATAGGAATCCTTTCTTCCCCTAGGTATTTCCTCTGGGCAGTCAAGGGTAATCTTTATCCGTATCCTGATTACTCCTCAGTCTCTGCTTCAGTGATTCTGTTGGGACAAAAAAGAGAGGGGACGCCACATGTGTGTATCCATAGAGAGATGGAGGTAAACCTAAGCTAAGGCCGTACAGGTTACTCACATGTTCCAACGGCACCCACATATGCCAGTAGATGCGGGCTGAACCTTTAGCAGCAGTTCAGCATGCTGTCTCTCTTCTGGAAAGTGTTATCGTTCTTCCAAATTTAAGTGAACATATAAGGGGGACAAAAAATACAGTACCCTGTGTAAATCCGCTAGGAAAACAAACATAGAATGTGTACAGAGCAGTTACAGGGTACTCACAAAAACAGCGGCACTCTCTTGTGCCAATTGTCACAGGCTAAACCTTTTACAGCAGTCTAGCACGCTTTCCTCAGGCGCAATGTGTCTGTGTTCCTCCAGAACATGAGTTAGAAAGGGAGACCTAATACAGACCGCACATGTGTGACTCTATTATAACCATTACATATATCCTTAGTTAGCTTACAGAGTAATACTCACAAACGTTGCGGCACTCCTGTGTGCCTTTGGAAGCAGGCTGGACCTTTTAACAGCAGTCCAGCACGCTGATTACTGTAGTGGCCACGTTGTCTGTTCTTCCAGTATGCTTTTGGAGCTATAGTATTCTAATGATTTCACTGTTTTTAGATCTTAGCTTCTTAGTCAAACCTTATAGCTAAGGGGGGGGGGGAGATAACCCTTTTATCTTTCCACAGCCCTAAATTCCTGGGGCAAGTCCTAGCAGGTCGCCTTATTAATGACCACTCTCGCGGCACAGAGTGTGAGTACTTGAGGAGGGCTGAGCAGAATAATCGCTTTCCCCCGCAGATATACCAGCAAGTTAGGAGGGAACAATTTTTTCCGCCGCTTATCAAGGGGGAAGGGTATCAATGTACCATATCAATATCTACTACCTTCATTTCTTTCTCAGCCGCCTCTCCCATACTCCCATCCTGCCTAGCGAGAATTCTAGCCGCTTGCGGGGGCCAGGGAGTGAGACTGTCCACCGTCAGCTGTGGATTCCGATCGGCACTTCCGTCTCCCTGCACTGGTCTCCCGTCTCTCGATCTCTCCCGCTGGTTCCGCTAGCAGCGTTCTCCTGCGTGTCCCTCGCCTCGGCGCACCTTGCGTGCGCCTACGCCAAGCATGCCACAATAGTTCCTAGGACCGCCCCCCGTAGCGTAAAACCCTTAAATACTGACTTTCAGTTTACGGTATGGATCTTGACGGTATAGGCTGTACCACTCACTTTTTAGCCGGACAGGCAAACTCGTAATACCGGCGCTATGGAAGTCCCATTGAAAAAGGGCTTTTTTGAAGCTGCGGTAGTTACATTACGTTACGGCCAAAAAAGTGTGTGGTGCCCCTAAACCTGCAAAACTCGTAATACCAGCGGTAGTGAAAAGAGCCATAACGATGCTTTTTCACTCATATTGCAAAACTCATAATCTAGCCGTTAGTTATATTGTAAGTTCTTCTTACATTGCTGCTAGGCTGCTGGTCGAAAAGTTGTGTCTCTAAAATGGACATATTTGTTTTCAGTACTAGTAATTAAAAAAACAACTTATCATTTTTTTATGTTAAATTACTTGTAAGGTGAATAAGTTCCTTAAGTAGCTGCTAGCGGATGCTAGTGGATTGGTTGTGTCTCTTGAAGGGACATATTTGTTTTCAGTACTAAGTTAATATTTAAAAAAAACAAGTTCTCATTTTTTTTAATAAGTTCTATTACTTGTAAGGTTAAAACGTTCATTGCATAGCTGCTAGTGGCTACTGGTGGACTGGTTGTGTCTCTTAAAGGGACATATTTGTTTTCAGTACTAAGTTAATACTTAAAAAACAAGTTCGCGTTTTTTTTATAATTTATATTACTTGTAAGCTGAAAAAGTTCATCTTACCTTTTGTTGCATCGCTGTTAGTGACTGCTGGTTGTGTATCTTAAAGGGATATTTTCGTTTTTAGCACTAAGCTAATATTTGGAAAAGCAAGTTCTAATTTTTATTGTTTTTTTATTGTTTATTACTTACTAAGGCCTAGATTTAGAGTTCGGCGGTAGCCGTCAAAACCAGCGTTAGAGGCTCCTAACGCTGGTTTTGGGCGCCCGCTGGTATTTGGAGTCAGTGATTAAAGGGTCTAACGCTCACTTTTCAGCCGCGACTTTTCCATACCGCAGATCCCCCTACGCCATTTGCGTAGCCTATCTTTTCAATGGGATCTTTCTAACGCTGGTATTTAGAGTCGTTTCTGCAGTGAGCGTTAGAGCTCTAACGACAAGATTCCAGCCGCCTGAAAATAGCAGGAGTTAAGAGCTTTCTGGCTAACGCCGGTTTATAAAGCTCTTAACTACTGTACCCTAAAGTACACTAACACCCATAAACTACCTATGTACCCCTAAACCGAGGTCCCCCCACATCGCCGCCACTCGATTAAAATTTTTAACCCCTAATCTGCCGACCGCCACCTACGTTATACTTATGTACCCCTAATCTGCTGCCCCTAACACCGCCGACCCCTGTATTATATCTATTAACCCCTAACTTGCCCCCCACAACGTCGCCGCAAGCTACTTAAAATAATTAACCCCTAATCTTCCGACCGCAAATCGCCGCCACCTACGTTATCCCTATGTACCCCTAATCTGCTACCCCTAACATCGCCGACCCCTATGTTATATTTATTAACCCCTAATCTGCCCCCCACAACGTCGCCGACACCTACCTACACTTATTAACCCCTAATCTGCCGAGCGGACCTGAGCGCTACTATAATAAAGTTATTAACCCCTAATCCGCCTCACTAACCCTCTCATAAATAGTATTAACCCCTAATCTGCCCTCCCTAACATCGCCGACACCTACCTTCAATTATTAACCCCTAATCTGCCGACCGGAGCTCACCGCTATTCTAATAAATGTATTAACCCCTAAAGCTAAGTCTAACCCTAACACTAACACCCCCCTAAGTTAAATATAATTTTTATCTAACGAAATAAATTAACTCTTATTAAATAAATAATTCCTATTTAAAGCTAAATACTTACCTGTAAAATACATCCTAATATAGCTACAATATAAATTATAATTATATTATACCTATTTTAGGATTAATATTTATTTTACAGGCAACTTTGTAATTATTTTAACCAGGTACAATAGCTATTAAATAGTTAAGAACTATTTAATAGTTACCTAGTTAAAATAATTACAAATTTACCTGTAAAATAAATCCTAACCTAAGATATAATTAAACCTAACACTACCCTATCAATAAAATAATTAAATAAACTACCTACAATTACCTACAATTAACCTAACACTACACTATCAATAAATTAATTAAACACAATTGCTACAAATAAATAAAATTAAATAAACTATCTAAAGTACAAAAAATAAAAAAGAACTAAGTTACAGAAAATAATAAAATATTTACAAACATAAGAAAAATATTACAACAATTTTAAACTAATTACACCTACTCTAAGCCCCCTAATAAAATAACAAAGCCCCCCAAAATAAAAAATTCCCTACCCTATTCTAAAATACAAATATTACAAGCTCTTTTACCTTACCAGCCCTGAACAGGGCCCTTTGCGGGGCATGCCCCAAGAATTTCAGCTCTTTTGCCTGTAAAAAAAAACATACTATACCCCCCCCCCAACATTACAACCCACCACCCACATACCCCTAATCTAACCCAAACCCCCCTTAAATAAACCTAACACTACCCCCCTGATGATCTTCCTACCTTGTCTTCACCATGCCAGGTTCACCGATCCGTCCTGGCTCCAAGATCTTCATCCAACCCAAGCGGGGGCTAGACATCCACTGAAGAAGTCCAGAAGAGGGTCCAAAGTCTTCCTCCTATCCGGCAAGAAGAGGACATCCGGACCGGCAAACATCTTCTCCAAGCGGCATCTTCTATCTTCTTCCATCCGATGACGACCGGCTCCATCTTGAAGACCTCCAGCGCGGATCCATCCTCTTCTTCCGACGACTAGACGACGAATGACGGTTCCTTTAAGGGACGTCATCCAAGATGGCGTCCCTCGAATTCCGATTGGCTGATAGGATTCTATCAGCCAATCGGAATTAAGGTAGGAATTTTCTGATTGGCTGATGGAATCAGCCAATCAGAATATAGTTCAATCCGATTGGCTGATCCAATCAGCCAATCAGATTGAGCTCGCATTCTATTGGCTGTTCCGATCAGCCAATAGAATGCGAGCTCAATCTGATTGGCTGATTGGATCAGCCAATCGGATTGAACTATATTCTGATTGGCTGATTCCATCAGCCAATCAGAAAATTCCTACCTTAATTCCGATTGGCTGATAGAATCCTATCAGCCAATCGGAATTCGAGGGACGCCATCTTGGATGACGTCCCTTAAAGGAACCGTCATTCGTCGTCTAGTCGTCGGAAGAAGAGGATGGATCCGCGCTGGAGGTCTTCAAGATGGAGCCGGTCGTCATCGGATGGAAGAAGATAGAAGATGCCGCTTGGAGAAGATGTTTGCCGGTCCGGATGTCCTCTTCTTGCCGGATAGGAGGAAGACTTTGGACCCTCTTCTGGACTTCTTCAGTGGATGTCTAGCCCCCGCTTGGGTTGGATGAAGATCTTGGAGCCAGGACGGATCGGTGAACCTGGCATGGTGAAGACAAGGTAGGAAGATCATCAGGGGGGTAGTGTTAGGTTTATTTAAGGGGGGTTTGGGTTAGATTAGGGGTATGTGGGTGGTGGGTTGTAATGTTGGGGGGGGGGTATAGTATGTTTTTTTTTACAGGCAAAAGAGCTGAAATTCTTGGGGCATGCCCCGCAAAGGGCCCTGTTCAGGGCTGGTAAGGTAAAAGAGCTTGTAATATTTGTATTTTAGAATAGGGTAGGGAATTTTTTATTTTGGGGGGCTTTGTTATTTTATTAGGGGGCTTAGAGTAGGTGTAATTAGTTTAAAATTGTTGTAATATTTTTCTTATGTTTGTAAATATTTTATTATTTTCTGTAACTTAGTTCTTTTTTATTTTTTGTACTTTAGATAGTTTATTTAATTTTATTTATTTGTAGCAATTGTGTTTAATTAATTTATTGATAGTGTAGTGTTAGGTTAATTGTAGGTAATTGTAGGTAGTTTATTTAATTATTTTATTGATAGGGTAGTGTTAGGTTTAATTATATCTTAGGTTAGGATTTATTTTACAGGTAAATTTGTAATTATTTTAACTAGGTAACTATTAAATAGTTCTTAACTATTTAATAGCTATTGTACCTGGTTAAAATAATTACAAAGTTGCCTGTAAAATAAATATTAATCCTAAAATAGGTATAATATAATTATAATTTATATTGTAGCTATATTAGGATTTATTTTACAGGTAAGTATTTAGCTTTAAATAGGAATTATTTATTTAATAAGAGTTAATTTATTTCGTTAGATAAAAATTATATTTAACTTAGGGGGGTGTTAGTGTTAGGGTTAGACTTAGCTTTAGGGGTTAATACATTTATTAGAATAGCGGTGAGCTCCGGTCGGCAGATTAGGGGTTAATAATTGAAGGTAGGTGTCGGCGATGTTAGGGAGGGCAGATTAGGGGTTAATACTATTTATGATAGGGTTAGTGAGGCGGATTAGGGGTTAATAACTTTATTATAGTAGCGCTCAGGTCCGCTCGGCAGATTAGGGGTTAATAAGTGTAGGTAGGTGTCGGCGACGTTGTGGGGGGCAGATTAGGGGTTAATAAATATAACATAGGGGTCGGCGATGTTAGGGCAGCAGATTAGGGGTACATAGGGATAACGTAGGTGGCGGCGGTTTACGGAGCGGCAGATTAGGGGTTAAAAGTGTAATGCAGGGGTCAGCGATAGCGGGGGCGGCAGATTAGGGGTTAATAAGTGTAAGGTTAGGGGTGTTTAGACTCGGGGTACATGTTAGGGTGTTAGGTGCAGACTTAGGAGGTGTTTCCCCATAGGAAACAATGGGGCTGCGTTAGGAGCTGAACGCTGCTTTTTTGCAGGTGTTAGGTTTTTTTTCAGCTCAAACAGCCCCATTGTTTCCTATGGGAGAATCGTGCACGAGCACGTTTTTGATGCCGGCCGCGTCCGTAAGCAACTCTGGTATCGAGAGTTGCATTTGCGGTAAAAATGCTCTACGCTCCTTTTTTGGAGCCTAACGCAGCATTTGTTTGAACTCTCGATACCAGAGTTAAATTTATGGTGCGGCCAGAAAAAAACCCGCGGAGCGTTAACAGCCCTTTTACCGCCGAACTCTAAATCTAGGCCTAAATTAATAATTGAAAACCCCACACAAGCAGCACATTTCACTTCACTATACCGTGACATATAATCACGGCAGGATCTGAACAGCAGGATCTGAACAGCAGCCCCCCCCCCCTACCTCACGGTGTGCAGCAGCTGGTTCAGAGAGCCATGAGAAAGTGTGGGAGCACTTTGAGAGTTTGGAAGATGGCAGATTTGCATTAGCCTCTGTAAATTGTTCAGACATCTTACGAGATCACCAAAAGGTTAGAAAAACAGCACACCTTCTCTGCTGCCTGTTTAGGCTTGAAACATTGTAATTTCTACTCAGGACCCTATATGAAATAAAGGTCTTTTAAAGAAATTGGAGGCTGGAATATTCTTTATACTTGCACTGAGACATCTTACGAGCTCAGGTATGAAGCAAAACTTAAATTCATACCATAAGGCTATTCTTCTTAGTTATACAAAAGGAGAGAAGCAAAGAGTTCACCACCGCTTTCAATAAAAAATATCAACTTTATTGCAAAAAATGGTTAAAAAATACAGGACAGCAGTACCCATATTGCACGTAGCTAGTAGGAGCGTAGCAAAAAGCGGCTTCTTAGTGAACAGACTGACATCGACTTCCAGTAATAGCTATACCAACAGCCAGGACAGAGGAAAAGCTTAAACCTCATCTGTTCTCCCAAGAGTAGGGTCAGAGAAAACAGCAGGTCAGGGTAGTCGGCGGCTGCAGAAGCAGCAATAGCAGCCCACCCTTGAGCACTTTGGTGGTTTTCATTCAAGGGAGATGCCCAAACAGCAGTCCAATAAGGTGACACATCTTTTTGGACAGTTTATTGCTATTGGAGGTGATACTTTTTCAATGATTGAAGGAAAGACCTTCAAGCAGGTGTTAGAGCCCCTGAAACCACTATACCATGTGCTATCTCGAACCACCTTTTACCTTCACTTTTCTGTTCCTGCATGGCAATGGTGAAGGAAGAGCTGTTAAAGGCTGCTGGGTAGAGCCTGCACTTCACTTTTAACCTATGGAGTGCATCTGGCGCACAGCACACCATTCTATCGTTGACAGTGCACTGGTTGCCACCCAACGGCTCTGGGGAGAGAAACATGGCTGGAAGGAAAGTACTTTAACTTTGGTATTGTTCTCCACACAGAGGTTATGGATTAACAGAATACCTTTGAAATGTATTGGCAGGCATGAAAAGAATGCTGAAATGAAGGTTTGGACAGCAGGCTGGGACATATGTTTATGTATTTTTTTAATTCTTTTTTTATTCAAGGAGTTCAGGTACAGAACAAGCACAAATAGAGATACAGAACAGATAAATTATGGTAATACACAATAAAGTAAATCTGACAAAATATACAATGTGAGAGAGGGCATTATGCATATACAGTTTTTCTTAAACTAAAGCAGAAAAGGGATATAAGTGGGGGGTATATCTATCCCATTGTGTGAAAACAAAAATGCTATAAGTTAGGGTGGCACTTCCAGCGTGAAAAGCAAGTGAGTTTCCTGGGATATCCCTTAATGCAAAGCACTTGAACTCCTTGTTTTTTTCCGATAAAGTAAACATAAAAAGAAATAAAAAAAAAAAACATAAAAACAAATAAATAAACAAACAAGGAATAGCCTATCCTTCAAAAGGTTATACTGAGAGTGAGACTTAGCATGTATAACAGACTGAGTGCATTTTATCCAAATCTACGTTTGTGAAGAGGTTATAACTATTCTGTTCATAAGATGTAGGTAGGCCGGGTGAGGTACTAAGCAGATTTCCTGACACTACTTATCCACAGGATATAGTGATATGATCTATGTTAGCAGTGTGGGTCCAAATAATACTATCATTTAATACCAGCAGTTAACAGGGCCGCAGTAGTATAACTACAGTTGTAAGTACAGAATTACATTTTTCAGGTGCTCCAATTTTTCAGCGGGAGTAAGTTAAAAGGGTTTGATTCATAGGGAACCTGGTAAGGTTTAACAAGTTAATGAGTGCTGCTGAGTGTGCATTCCTGGGAACCTTTGAATAGCTTTGCAGGAGTGCGCAACTGCAATAGGAGGGCAGTACTGTAAGTGTTCTAAGTATGGCCTTTACTTTGTAAGATGTGATGCCACCAGGTGAAGGGCCTAAGGCTTTCTATGATGCTATATCCTGAATAAATTTTTAGTATACTTGTATAAGAAGGTTATAATTCTATAGTTTCTTGAAATAGTCTCCTACTAGTCCAGAGTATGTTGAAAAATGACCAAGGGCTGCATTTTATGGGAGTTTACATATTGTGAATAAATATTGAAGCCTTAGTCTAGATCAGAATGCATCTGTGATATGTCACTAAAGTACATGCAAGGCTTAAATTAAATGAGTAGAAATTAAAATAGTATGATACATGAATAACAAACGTGTTCAAAGTTAAGTGGTTTCTTGGCTAAAAGGAAAGGACAAATGGGTCTCAATTTTATAACATTAGTTCAACAAATAAACAAAGTAAAACAACACAAATAGAACTGCAATGACAATAGGTCAGAATGTGAGTCTTGGTGACAGTGTTGGAGGAAAAGAGGTAGAGGAGTGAGGCAGGATAAAGGAGTATCACACAATGGCATACAAACACTCAAAAGACAACTTTGATGGTTGAGGTAATTACATAGTGCTAGCTATATTGCTTGTGTTGTCAATCATAGATATAGAGTAAGAAAACAAAGATATTATTGTTGCTACCAGATCCAGCAAATATCTAGACTCAATTAGTGACATAACAATATTGTGTGCTAGAGTTATTTAGCAAACATTTTTAACTAGAGAAATTAAACATTGTTAGGGTTGTGCAGCAATATACATAAACTTTTTGTCAGAGTATGTAGAGCAAGCCCCTTATGATATAATGAACAGGGTTACAGTTCATCCAACTCCCGTAACTAAACGGGTCTTACAATGCTTTCACCAGTCAGCCAAAGCAGTTCCGCGCATCCCAGACCGGCTTGCCATAATTTAAGTCTGCTCCATTTCATTCCAGATGTGGTGACGAGTTGTGCAGATATTGTATACGGATAGTGGTCATGCCTGTCTTTATACTTAGTGATGGGCAGGTATTGTAAGCCAAATAATTTCCTGGTTATTTTTGTGAGATTAGAGGTGTTGTAAGTGACTCTCTCTTCACTGTTTGGTCCGGCTGAGGCAAGCGCCAGGCTATGGCAGGTTCTAACACAAGCAGACAGGAGGGAGTTTCGCTAGTCGCCAGTATCACAGTTGCCTCTCCGATCTGTGAAGAAGTTGGGTCCATGAGGTCACTATACTTCTCCCGTGGGTAAGATGTGGTATTGCTAGTTAGGTTCTGTAATGCAAGGCCATATTTACTGGATATGGTCTTTTTTGGCCGGAAACATTGTTCCGTTAGCTTCGCTGCTGCGCCTAAGTCTGTGCAGGAGGATAGGAGTCGGTCTAGCCTAGGCAGAAATATGGCTCTTATTTCAGCCAGAACTTGAGTGTCAGTGTATGGCTCTTCGTAGTGGATATATCCATTGTATAGGATCAGTAAGGAGCACCAGTAACTGACTGAAAACTATATACAACGTGGCGGTAAAAGACGTGCCACAGCGCCAAACGTCCTTTTCAGCTTTAACTTGCTTCTCGGCGGTCAAGGGGTGGTGGGCCTCGATCCAGGAGAGTTCCCAGGCACAGATGTTGCCAAGGGATGTTAGGATGGCGAAGTATATAGCCACTTGTTCTATAAGCTGCACGGAGCTTCGAGAATCCGTGGCCATCTTCAAACGCCGCCAACCAGAAGCACTCACTGGGAGATATGTTTAATGGGTTTCAAAGTTACAGATAGAGCAGCGAACATGGCCAAAGCCCTTTGAGATGTGGATTTTGTGGGTGTGCGTTGTGTGGCACACATCCTACATCTGGTTGTGAGATCCTCTCTCCCAAGCAACGGTGAAGGTAGGCTAGCCTACATCATAAAACAGTGTTGTAAGATCACTGGACACTTCAACCACAGTGTGAAGGCTAGCCAGATGCTGAGGGAAGAGCAAGACAGGGAAGATCTTCACCAGTCCCACCATGTTCAAGATGTAGCTACCCGCTGGAAATCTTCTTTGGACATGCTTGTGCGTATCCTTGAACAGAAGAGGGCAATACACTCTTTGTCCTCCCAAGAGAACATTGGGGTGA
Organism: Bombina bombina; assembly: GCF_027579735.1. NCBI lineage: Eukaryota > Metazoa > Chordata > Amphibia > Anura > Bombinatoridae > Bombina > Bombina bombina. The sequence goes on along the minus strand of NC_069503.1, from coordinate 603,669,205 downwards.
AAAACCCCTCTTGGCAGAGATGAATGGCTGACAATCCAACAGGCAGTAGAAGTCCTTAAGACATTCAGAGACACCACTCAAGATCTAATTGAAGAAAGTGCAAGCATGGGTCAAATAGTACCAATATTTCGCCACCTGATCAGCACTTCTCTGCCATTTTGGAGGGAGAAACTCATGCCAAGGGTAAAAGAGCTTGAAAGTGAAAGGGATATGTTTAAAGAGGGAGAAGATGAGGAGTATGCTTGTGGCAGCGGCAGCAGCAGTACCCAACTTTCTTCCTCTTCATCTTTTGTTGCTGCGACTCGAAAGGGCAGAAAACCATTTAATTTTTGGACCAGAGTCCTGGATAATGTGGTCGGGCCCACCTATACCCCTTCAAATCAGAGTACTGCTATAGATATGATGAAAGCCTACCTCAGTGAACCTCCATTACCTTTTACTTCTGATCCATTAGTATACTGGGATCAGAAGTGTATTGTCTGGAAGGCCCTCTCTGTCATTGCCTAGGAGCTGCTTTCATGTTCCCCCAGCAGCGTCCAAAGTGAGAGAATATTCTCCATAGCTGGCCACACTATGGAGCCTCATCGGTCACAGCTTGACCCAAACCTTATGGAGCAGATGACTTTTTTAAAATTCAATCTTCCAAAAATGGCATACCTTGCATTACATTTTGAGGCAGATTGAATTCAGTGGAAGTGTAAACTTTTTCAAGGGAAATAATTAAGCAATCCAACCATTAACACATTAAGGGATGGATTAAGTGTGGAGCGCAATATTGCGCTTATGCAAGCACGATATTTGCGTGTCCATACGCTTCAATGTTCCGATAGACACAGAAAACCACCAACTGCAGCGCAGGGGGCAATTTGTGCAGCAATAAATAAATATATATGTATATGAATATATACATATATATTTATGTATTTATATGTATATATACACATAAATATATATGTATATAATATAAGCATATACTGTGCATACATATATTTATAGTGAAAACACCTCAATGTAAAGGCACTTTCAGTGCTGTTTTTTTTCTTACACCTCTCATTTTTCAAATAGGGCATGTAATTTTACAACAACTTTCCAATTTACTTTTATCAACAATTTTGCTGTGTTCTCTTGGTATTCTTAGTTGAAAGCAAACCTAGGGAGGCACATATGATAATTTCTAAGCCCTTGAAGCCTGCCTCTATTTTATTTACTTTTCACAGCAGGGGAGAGCTAGCTCATGTAGGCCATATAGATAGCATTGTGATCACGCCCGTGTCTAGTGGCAGACACTGCACTAATTGGCTAAAATGCAAGTCAATAGATAATAACTAAAAGTCATGTGATTAGGGGCGGTCAGGAGATGCTTAGATACAAGTTAGTCACAGAAATAAAAAGTGTATTAATATAACAGTGTTGGTTATGCAAAACTGGGGAATGGGTAATAAAGGTATTATCTATCTTTTTAAACAACAAAAATTCTGGTGTTGACTGTCCCTTTAATGAATTCTAGCACAAAGTAAATAATGAGCTTGCAGTATCATTAACCAGCCATTTGTAATGGCTGGCTATTTAACATGCTCCTTTAAACGGGCAAATGTTTCCCTTTATGGGCGCACTCGTAATCTGGCCCTAAATGTGAAAAAGTTTTCACATTGCTTTCTTGGGTCTACTTGATTTGTGTGTTATGTGGTAAAATATCCTTTGCACACTGCCATGGTGAGGGATCCAAAGGTTTCAGTGGCAATTACTGAGACTTTGATATAGTGCTGTTCTGCTCCTGTGTCCACAAGCTGCCTCCTTCCACACCATAAATTTGTTGAAGCTACTAGAGTAGCCTACACTCTTGTTGTAACTGTTGAAGAAACATATATTCAATTAAATGCTGTGCCCACCACTAGGGGGAAGGATCCAAGGTCTCAGTGCCAATTTCGGAGACTTTGATGATAGTACTGTTTCGCTCCTGTATCTACAAGCTTCTTGCCTTCCACACCTTGAGCTTGTTGAAGCTTCTACCTTCTTGTTGTGACTGTCTGTCTGTTTCACAAACATATATTTAATTAAATCCTTTGCTTACCGCTAGGATGAAGAAACCAAGGTCTTAGCGCCAATTACTGAGACTCTGATGATAGTGTTGTTCTGCTCCTGTGTCCACAAGCTACATTCCTTCCACACCGTGAGTTTGGTAAAGATACTACACTCTAGTTGTGACTGTCTGATGTCTGTTGTTTACCAAACATATTTAATTCCATTGTAAATAATGTAATGTAGCCACCAATAAGCAAGCACTATCCAGGGTGCTGATCCTAAAATGGTCCAGCTCCAAAGCTTTACATTCCTGCTTTTTAAATAAAGATAGCAAGAGAATGAAGAAAAATTGATAATAGAAGTAAATTAGAAAGTTCTAAGATACAAAAAATAGAGGGTGTCACATAGTGCAGATAAGCAGGTCACACCAAGCAAATAGTGAAGAAATATCAATCCTACTCACGTGATGAGATGCACAAATGTGCAGAAAAAGCAAGCCGGATCCCTCAAAGTCGTCCGGCAGACTCTCAGGTTAATCTGTACCAGGGTAATCCTCGTCCCACCATGATAGGAGTCCAGGGATATCCACTCAAGGCCACAAAGAACACCCAACAGCCAGTCAAAGGCAGTAAAAGAAGCCAGATGGAACAAAAATCTGGATGATCCAAATGGAAGTAAAAAGCAGCAGCGAAATAATGAATAAAAAGTTTAAAAAGTTTTATTAAAATGCTTATAACAACAGCAACGTGTTTCTCAGTGACACAGCACCGTTTCCTCAGGCTATACAAACAATCTCACAGCTGCTAAACTTAAAACAACCAGCAACCAATCATCATTCAGAATGGTTACACACCATCTGGATGACATATACAATACATATCAACAATATAATTAACAATGTCAAAAAACCCATACGTATTCCTCTAGTAACAATAAGGAACCCCCCAGTAATACTCTTATATAATCCCCAAAATAACGGAGTAATACAACACTCACATCACATCTTATATAACAGACTAACATCCGCTCAATAGCGGTTAGGAGAAAAAAGGTGGAGGCGTGGTTAAGTTTGTCATAGTCAAGACGAAACCTATGGTACATGTAGAAGCTATATGTATTAAACTACACTCTATATAGCAATAGGGGACATAAGAGAGCAACTAACTGTTACCTTAAAAACTCCAAGAGACTCGATGCGTAATAGAATATAATTAGAGGGAGGGGAAAGACTGTGGTAAAGATGTAATGTCACCTACCCCTAGGTGCCTTCAAGCCTATCCACACGGTGAGCCTGATAAAATGCTCCGCCCATAGAGGGATAAAAATAGTAAACTCTGAGGTAGCCATAGTAACCATGGAGATGGTAACGATAAAAGGAATGGGCACACTAACTATAAAATAAAGCCCACAAGCAGTATACAAAGATAAGTACCATTAATACCCATCAACCAAGGACATAAAGTGCAAAAGCCGATGATCAACCACAAAGAATTCAAAATCTCATAACCGCTTTACGCTATTAAGGGTAAATAAGCATGGTATAGGGATAAAAAAAACAAACTCATACACGGCTAGGTGATTCTATGGGTGAAATAAGTATAACCTAGTCGCAATCACACTGAAAATCAATATAATTGAGACCAGTAAAAAGTGTAGTGTAATGTAGTGTGATGTGGTAATAAAGTGTAAAAGACATTAATAATGATGATTACAGTGAAGTATAATAAATAAGGGAATGATCATATACAGGGAGTGCAGAATTATTAGGCAAGTTGTATTTTTGAGGATTAATTTTATTATTGAACAACAACCATGTTCTCAATGAACCCAAAAAACTCATTAATATCAAAGCTGAATAGTTTTGGAAGTAGTTTTTAGTTTGTTTTTAGTTATAGCTATTTTAGGGGGATATCTGTGTGTGCAGGTGACTATTACTGTGCATAATTATTAGGCAACTTAACAAAAAACAAATATATACCCATTTCAATTATTTATTTTTACCAGTGAAACCAATATAACATCTCAACATTCACAAATATACATTTCTGACATTCAAAAACAAAACAAAAACAAATCAGTGACCAATATAGCCACCTTTCTTTGCAAGGACACTCAAAAGCTTGCCATCCATGGATTCTGTCAGTGTTTTGATCTGTTCACCATCAACATTGCGTGCAGCAGCAACCACAGCCTCCCAGACACTGTTCAGAGAGGTGTACTGTTTTCCCTCCTTGTAAATCTCACATTTGATGATGGACCACAGGTTCTCAATGGGGTTCAGATCAGGTGAACAAGGAGGCCATGTCAATAGATTTTCTTCTTTTATACCCTTTCTTGCCAGCCACGCTGTGGAGTACTTGGACGCGTGTGATGGAGCATTGTCCTGCATGAAAATCATGTTTTTCTTGAAGGATGCAGACTTCTTCCTGTACCACTGCTTGAAGAAGGTGTCTTCCAGAAACTGGCAGTAGGACTGGGAGTTGAGCTTGACTCCATCCTCAACCCGAAAAGGCCCCACAAGCTCATCTTTGATGATACCAGCCCAAACCAGTACTCCACCTCCACCTTGCTGGCGTCTGAGTCGGACTGGAGCTCTCTGCCCTTTACCAATCCAGCCACGGGCCCATCCATCTGGCCCATCAAGACTCACTCTCATTTCATCAGTCCATAAAACCTTAGAAAAATCAGTCTTGAGATATTTCTTGGCCCAGTCTTGACATTTCAGCTTGTGTGTCTTGTTCAGTGGTGGTCGTCTTTCAGCCTTTCTTACCTTGGCCATGTCTCTGAGTATTGCACACCTTGTGCTTTTGGGCACTCCAGTGATGTTGCAGCTCTGAAATATGGCCAAACTGGTGGCAAGTGGCATCTTGGCAGCTGCACGCTTGACTTTTCTCAGTTCATGGGCAGTTATTTTGCTCCTTGGTTTTTCCACACGCTTCTTGCGACCCTGTTGACTATTTTGAATGAAACGCTTGATTGTTCGATGATCACGCTTCAGAAGCTTTGCAATTTTAAGAGTGCTGCATCCCTCTGCAAGATATCTAACTATTTTTTACTTTTCTGAGCCTGTCAAGTCCTTCTTTTGACCCATTTTGCCAAAGGAAAGGAAGTTGCCTAATAATTATGCACACCTCATATAGGGTGTTGATGTCATTAGACCACACCCCTTCTCATTACAGAGATGCACATCACCTAATATGCTTAATTGGTAGTAGGCTTTCGAGCCTATACAGCTTGGAGTAAGACAACATGCATAAAGAGGATGATGTGGTCAAAATACTCATTTGCCTAATAATTCTGCACTCCCTGTATAGTGTTAAGAGGAATACAATAGCTAATGAAATAACTAAAATAGGTATTCTAAATTTAAAGTGAAATTATAAAATATGATCCCATCATAGTGATGTGCTCGATCACTATTAAATTAGAATAGCTGATAATAAATATATGTGTGAAATATAATAGGCGTATAGACTCCCTATAGTAGTTAGACATGTGTGTTGCCTAGTAAATGGCAAACAAAATCTATTTGAGATATGTGACAATGTATTGGTTGAATTTGACATAGTTTATACAAGTCAAAAACTAATAAATAAAATATATGATAATAAAAAACAATAAGTAATTGCATAGCATTGCAAAAAACCTCCCCTAGTGATTCAAAAATAAGCAATTCAAAGTGTATAAGGTGATAATGAAAATTAAAAAGCAGCCAAATCCATATTCATATTTAGTCCAAAGGGAAACAGGGTTTTTAGCTTATAAATCCAATATGTTTCCCTTTGTCTCAATCTGTTGTATCTATTATATAGATGAGATGAAGGAATAGTTTGGTAAAGAATGTCAAGAGACCCATTAAGATTCGTGTTACAATGTTTCGGCACACTATAATTTTTTAAATGTTTCCTCATGTTTCTGTAATGTTCGTTCCATCTGTTTCTCACAATTCTACAAGTGCGACCCACATATTGGATCCCACAGAAATTGCAAGTTAACAGATAAACCACATAGGTGCTAGTGCATGAGAGATGTTGATAAATAGTGTATGTTTTCTTGGTGGTGTAGGAGGAAAAAGAATTGCATCCCGGATTAATATGTTTGCACATATTGCAATTTTTCAGATGACATTTGACAACCCCTTTTGGTGCTGTATATTTCTTATGTGTTGGTATAGGGTTACTAGATTTCTCCACTAGATTCTTACTGGTATCTATAACTTTATCTTTGTGGACAACAACCTTACTCGGGGCCAGGTAGTTTTTTTTAGCATGGGTACTCGTTTAAATACACACCTTGGTCTTATAATTTCCCTAATATAGGATCCCTACGTAAAAGGCCCCAATGTTTTTTTATAGTACGTTTAATCCTCATATGGTTCACACTATATTGTGTAATAAATATAGAGTTTTCTTGATAGTTGGCTTTAGAGTTATTCTTGGTTTTGGGTCTAAAATAAGACTGTCGATCATCAGCTTTTGCACGTTCATATCCAGCATCAATAATGTGTTGAGTGTACCCTTTTTCCTGAAAACGTTTTTTCAGAATAATACTTTGTGCTTCATAGTTATCTAATAGACTGGAATTTCTACGTTTCCTTTTAAATTGTCCGTAAGGTATATTATTTTTCCACAAACTATACTGATTGCTATTGTAATTCAAATAACTATTGCAGTTTACTGTCTTAAAGTGAGTAGTAGTTGTTATTCAGTTATCTGTAGAAAAAGACAAACATAAATCAAGAAATACTATAGATTTTTCCTCAATGTTACTGGAGAAGGTTAACCCAATGTCACTAGAGTTCAGATGTACAGTGAAGAAATGGGCAGAATTAATATCCCCCTTCCATAAAAATTAGAAAGTTGCTTAAAATTGCATGCTCTATCTAAACCATGAAAAAAAAAATGGGTTTAGTATCCCTTTAAATAAGGTTTTCTACAGGGCTCCCAGTGTAACCAGCTTGTGGGGGAACAAGGCTATAGTTTGGTTGAGTTTCACATCACCACAGAGAGAAGAGCACAATTGAAGCACCTTCTACTATAATGGCCTAATAACTGGCCACTTCCAACATTTATGTAGGGTAGCGCCTACATGTCCACATTGGCACCAACACAACTGGGAATGATCTGGGTATATATTGTGCAATAACCATATGCCACCTATCTAGAAGTTTTAAGTACAGTTTGTAAAGCATAATATACTGTATAGCCATTCTTATTTTGTTCAATTGTGTTTTGCCAAGTATGCTGAGAATTTTCCAGATGCCACTCATTTTCCCAAATCTGTATATAGAACAACTTCACAAAAGCAGAACAGTTAAAGGACCACTCAATGCAGTAGAAATGCATAATTAACGAGTACATAATAAAAAGACAATGCAATAGCACCTACGCAGAATTTTAAATAAGCAGTAGATTTTTTTTCTGACAATTTTTTTTCCTCTCATTTTCCTGCCCACTGTATCATGTTACAGACATTAGCCAATCACAGACTAGTTCACGTATTACCCTGTGAGCTTGTACACATGCTCAGAAGGATCTTGAATCCTAGAAAATGTGAATATAAAAATATTGTGCAAAATTTGATAATGGGAGTAAATTGGAAAGAGTTTTAAAACTGCATGTTCTATCTGTTTCATAAAAGTTTATTTTGACTTGAGTGACCCTTTAAGTAGTAAGAGATAATGAGTTGAAAGAAATTTATATAATTGTGACCCAGCTTTCCACCTAGATTCTCAATGAGAGATAGATTTCAATTGAGACTTGGAAAATCCCCAATTCCCCATGCGCACAGAAATGAAAAAATTCTCACTAATTCAAAGTGAAGTTGCTTGGGGGATCAACTACTGGGTCAGCGTCTCGGGATGGGTTAGCATATTTTCTAATCTACATAGATCCCAAACTATAGAAATGCCTGCCCCTTCCCAACACCTTGCATGTGCTTTTAGAGGTCTTGTAAAATAATGTATCGGGGAAGGGTGCAGTGCCACCAATGGCTCATGGTGTAGGCATCTTTACCTCTTAGTCTTGCAATAAAGCATAAATGGAACATGATTGGGAATATATATCTATATAAGGTCTCCTAGAGATAAAATCGGTGGGAGTAAAGTTTTCTCTGCCACCATGACAATTTCAGTTGCGGCTCCATACTGAGAGATCTTCTAGAATTCCATATATTCGTTTTAAAAAAAGGGACTGACATTTTTCAATAAAAGAGATTGGGATCTGCAGAGGAAGGCATCTAAATATGTAAGTACATTTTGGAAGAACAGGCAACATTACTGCTGCTACCCCACCCATAACCCACCCCTCCAAGACACTTCAAAAAATGACCAAGAAGAATGCAAGGACAGTTAACTTAAGATCATAGGAAAGAAATACCCCCAGGAAGCAGATCCCTTGTCCAGACCATTTAAAAGGCTAAGAATAACTACACCCATCTGGTATAGTCAACATTAACATCTTTTTGTTTCCTTTCAAGCGCATATCTGTGCACTCCCAATAGAGGCAATATCTTAAGTTCAGCACAGGATCTGTCAAGGACTCCTGATGACTGTTAGTATCCAACATGTAACTTGGGATGTCTCCTGTGATGAGAGACTGTAAGGCAAACATATCAGGATACAGTAGTTGATCATCTCCAGAGAGTGTTTGTGATTCAGAAAGTTCACCCTCTGACACAGCTGGATCCTCTTGCTATGAGGCTTGTAGTAGAATCACACCACTTAAAGGCAAGGAGTTGCAGGCTAAAAATCTTAAACCTCAGCAGGCAGCATAATAATCAAGTGTTATAATAAGAAATATAGCCGGTCTCTCATGCCCTAAGGGCTAGATTTATCAAAGGCTAGATGAACTCTGTATGTGCTTTGCCTGTAACTGCGCCCCAGCTCGCCTCCGGAGAAGAGAAAATGTGCGCCTGAATTTATAAAAAAATAGACGTAAATTTCGCCTGTCGGAAAAAGCATTTACTCCCTATTTACTCCCTATTTATCACAGTACATCCCTATAAATATTTATGCCGCCATGTTTTGTTTATTAAAAAAGTGTTTTTTAGGTAACTATTTAGCTTATATTTATACTATATAATGTTTCTGTGCTGTTTTTGCCATATGTTGATAATTTAAGATCACAAAAATAAATCTATCAATATATCGATATATATATATATAAATAAAACTGTTGGTACCCATATGCGCCTGTGGAAGCGCAAATTTCTGGCAATAACAGTCTCTTCATGGTGCTGAGCCTTTGAAAAATTAGTTAAAAGAAGAAAGTACTGCATCACAAGATGTAAAAGCATGTATTATAACGGTGTTCGCCTGTCTGTATGGCGAAATATACAACACGCAATTGAAGCCAAAATTTCAGTTCCCTATCAGCGCAAAGCAATGATAAATAAGAGATACTGGGCGTATTTGTAGGTCAGGCTGTTAAATTATGCCTATTACTAATGTATATTGTTGCATTCGGGAGCGCGCTTGTGCGCCTAGGCGAATGCAAGCGGAGTGGGAAGAAGTTTCTTTCAGATTTGTGCAATTATAGGCGCAGAGTGCTTTGATGAATATGACTATCAGTTCGTATGCGCTATTTTCGGCGGAATTATAGGAGAATGGCTTTGATAAATCTAGCCCTTAATAGGACATCAGTTTTAAATGGTCATTTCAGCTTGATGCACTGTGGTACCCTTACTATGAGATCCAAACATATAAACAATTCAATACAACTTTTGTGTCTGTCTCAGATTAAAATGTTTCAAACCTGTGTCATTAAAAGAGCTTATTAACCCAAACTACATGGTGTAAACATCTGTTCCCCCCAGGGTCAAAATCCACAATGGTAAAGTTTAGTGGATAATACTAATATAGAGCAGGGCATAGGGAAAGGGTAGGATAACAGAGGGGGCAGGACAATTTAGTGAGTATAAAATCCATGCAGAGGGATTGAATGAAGACAAGGTGTAGTAATGCTAGGGCACTTTGATAAATAGATACAGTTCGAGTATGAGAAGAACAGTGGGAACCTATTCCCCAAAAGGGACACCTGGGTCCCAGGGCAGCTTAGAGCTCAATTATAGCTTTGAAATTACTTCAGGGACTACACACGCGATCAGTTGTTAGGACCCATGGAGTGAATGAGGTTCAGAGACATGATTATAAAAGCTTCAGTCACAGTAGTTGTATAAAGCTATTAATTAAAGAGCAGCCAGGATACATTCTCTAGTATAGAACAAGCACTCCTTATTGCAAGCGGTCAGTGTTAAGTGGTTATAGTGTAACGGGGGAGACAAAGACTTCAAATGATAAAGCTCCGACTCCCCTCACCTCTTTTGTCCATCAATACACTGCTGGTGCCTCTCCTCCCTCAGTGTCTTAGCCAATATAGAAATATCTCTCCTTGGATATTGCTACAACAGTCCTGTTCAAACTTGGGTAATGTTATCTAGCCCCCCCCCCCCCCCCAAGTTATTTTATTCCTACTCCTTTTTTACATAAGTTGTCAGATGGTGCAAAGTGGTAAAAATAATGAATTTTATCTTAGGTGAAGAATTTAATAATACGACTTCACTTGAATGACCTTACAACTAGAAGAAAAACATAAAGACCTTTGTAGATGAGGCCAAGTTGTCACTTAGCTAACAACTCTAATTTGTCCGAACATTGCAAAAAAATAATTTTGACCTTTTTATATAAACTACTCTTGTTCCTGTTTGTGTTTTGCACTCAAAAGTTTTATACTTACCCTCTTATGATTTTATATATATATATATATATATATATATATATATATATATATATATATATTTATATATTATATCTTAATATATCAAAAGGAATACCATTTGAAGCTGAGTACATGGGATGAAATTATGTCTCTGTATCCTTAGTTTAATGGAAAAGTGATTGTGTACAAATTCCATTAGCTTTCATTTTAAAATTGCGAACTGCATTTTAAATTTCTTGATTAGTTCCAATGATCTTTTTAGCTATGCTTTTTTAGACTTTTAACTCTTGGCTTTCAAATGATCTGCTTTTAAATAAAGGGCACTTTGATTGATTCCGGTAATGGAAATGGAATTCCTGCTTGTCCTTATTACCATCAATATAGCTATCATTGTCATCATTGCTTTCCTGCCACAAGTATGAGTATGTTATGCATACGACATAGTGCAGAGCTCTTCTGTCTGTGTGCTATCACCTCTGGTTAGGTCTCATTAAAATAAAGGATAGTCATATTACAAGTTATTTTTGACAGGGGTTTCCTTTTTTGATATATATGTCTAAGAAGAGAGAAAGACAAATGTGAATAACACGGAAGCCAATATTTAAATGTGACATGTTTCAGGATGAATTTCCTCACTGGCAATAGAGAACCTCCATCTTTCCACTGTAGACCCATGAACATTTTATTAAGAAACATATTCCTCTCATTCTTGTAAGGAATTATTTAATTATAAGACACTTTAAATTTACTTCCATTAATAAATTTACTTTGTTCTCATGGTTTCCTTTGATGAAAATCAGACATGCATATTGTCAGCAGCAATGCAGTACTGTGAGCTAGTTGATGAATGGTGGCTACACACATTTGTTTCTTGTCATTGACTCACCAGATGTGTTTAGCTAGCTCTCAGTAGTGAATATCTCACCAGGAGCTGATTCAACTATGTGTTTAACTAATTTGCAGGACTTAAACAAAGTTATATGCAAGCAAAAATGAAAAAGTAAAATGCTCTCACACTTTTATGTCCCATTGACCTTAGAGGTACATATTCAAAATTAAGAGGGACCAGAATTGAATTAAAACAACAGATTGGATACTTACCTTGTCGAAAGTATCTTTAAACTACTGATATGACGCATGGGCTATTTATATTTCTTGAGTAAACTCAAGCCATCTTGAGGGGAAAGTTATGGTTGGGGTAATAGTTGTACTTTTTCCATATTAGCTTTCTTGTATCAATTATTGTGGAAGCAGGCTAACTTGTGAACCAAAAAATAAAAAAGTGCACCAAAAACAACACAAAAACATCTAAATAAACTATTACACTAATTAAACACTATATAATAAAAAAATAATAAAAATATGAATACATTTCTTTATAAGGGTTACAAGGTATATGGAATATAAGACAAGGGCCTCTTGTTATCAAAGTCTAACGGACCTGATCCGACAGTGCTCGCCGTATTCAGCATTGCTGAATGCTGCTGGTGCAATGCCACCCCCTGCTGCCAGCAGGGGGGTGTCAATCAACCCGATCGTACTAGATCGGGTTGATTTGCAGCGGCTCAGAACAGGCGGACAGTTTATGGAGCAGCGGTCTGTCATCTCCGTAATTGGTGTGAAGGAAAGTCTGAGCAGTTCCCGTCATTGATCTAGTAACACCAGATATTTAGTCAGGAGAATATGTTTCGATAGCGTTCAAAGTCCCTTTAATATCTTGTGTCGTATCTGAATGTGCAAGGGTTAAATTGTCCTCCAAATTTGTTAAAGTGTATAAGGAGTTTATATCTTCATAGTCTGCAACAGCCCAAGGGGTCCCCCTGAGTCCATGCGATGGCGGTATTAACTCTGGACTCTGCCCTGTCTTGTACTGTACTTTTTTGCAAGGTGAGCGTGTAGTGGGATATACTCCCTGGCCTCCTTTGGAGATGTCTAAGCGGCTTTGGTTCAGGTCTTTCACTAGGAATCTGTTTTGCATGACGCTAGCCCCATCTTGAGAGGTGTGGTGGTGTAACTTTCTTTTAAATATTCTCTCTCCGTGCTGAAGAGATCAGCTCGAGCCACTTGCCCCTGTATGTGGCTCACTGCTATGTACTTGTCTAACGGGGTTCGTGTTAGAAAGTCACCGTCTAAGGGAGTAGCTGTATTAACTTTCAAAGTGATATTTGGGTAAATCCTCTCTTGTTTTGAGGTCAGATCACAGTCCTCTGCTAGTAAGTGCTGCGGTTTACTCTGCGTGGTCCTTGTAGCTGGTGCTACTAATAGTTGTATATCCTGGTCAGATGGAGCTTTGTCCACCAGAGCTTGTAGTAAAGCTTCTAGTTTGGCCCATTGATGGTCTGAGGTGTTGGATGGATCAACGATCTGCATCGACATGTTCGGTATTTGTAACAAATCTCACTATTCACTCAGCTTGTAATGATGTGTAGACTCAGTAAGGAGTTATCCGCTGATGAAAATCTAGGTAATGTGGTACTGAAATTATATTTTCCCGGTCTAGCAAAATAGCCTAGGAGTCTCCTAGGGGGGAACGCTGCCTGTGAGGTAGCCACCGCTCCAGGCCTCAAATTTACGTTTTCCTCTCCAAGATCATAAATACAGCCCCTTAGAAGATTATATTGGATGCTGTTCTGATATAGTTCAACGCCACTTGCACTGATATTGAAAAAGCTGTCAAATTCCAGTATTAATCGGCGGATTAAATACTTTTTCTCTTAAAGCTTAGAAAAATGCAACTGTACGGAGTCGCTGCTTGGACACGCCCCGCAGTTTTGATGGTTTTTAATTAATTATTAACTCAAGGATATTTTAGTTAGCACATATATTTTTAAACAGAGATGGAGGTCCCGGAATTGTTGTACTGTTGTGATCAGGCAGCTTGTGTTAAGGAGGGCATTGATGTAATGCTCCATGTTCCAGCTCAATAAATACAGGTTACAATTAGGCTCAGGTCAGGTCAGGTCTAGGATGGTAGCCTTTGAGGATAAACCGATCAACATAAAAGCAAAACATATTGCGAAAGATGTATACACAAATGGCAATTTTGTTTTCCAAATCCATATAGGTAAATTTAGTAGCTATATTCACTAACAATTTCTAATGACTAAAGATATCAAAACTACTATTTATACCATATGGACACTACTGTACTTTTAATTAAAGATCATATTCTGTATACTCAGCTGATGTAGCACAGATGAAACATTTTAGGGGTTTGAACACATCATATATTAGAGCATTTTATTATTGAACTATTGCTTTCATATACAAAGTGATTAACCCCTTCAGAGAAAAACTTGCCGAAAGTACTGGAGAATATTTAGCACTTTTGCTATCACTCCATTTAAACAGAAATAGAGCCTCTGTTTTCTTTATTTACCTATGGAAACTATACTATATATGACAACCCAAGGTATTGATCTAGGCCTATTATGGTATATTTGATGCCACTATTTGGCTGCCAAAAATGCTCATATAAAAATACATTGTTAACGTTTTTACAAACCTTGGATTTCTCACTGAAATTATTTACACACAACTACTGCAGTTATAAGACATATGGATGTAAAGGTTTCTCTGGGTTCCCTTTTTCTTAGAAATAGCAGACATACATCTCTCTGCCATTGTTTTTTGGCAATTAGAAGGCAACTAATTGCAGCTGCGCACCACACTTCTGAAATTTCTGGCAGTGAAGGAGTTAATCAGGCAGCTTGTAAGGTTAATATTTGCTCTAGTGTAGGGATTAACCTTCCACCTGATCCCTACCTGATCCCTCCCAAACAGCTCTCTTCCCTCTTCCCCCACACTGTTCACCACCATCTTAGTTACTGGCATATTGTCTGCCAATATGCATTTTAGGGCTTTTTTTGTGAATCCCTAGACACCATTAGGACGTTCCATGCTGTCCTAAAAGCGCTGGGCTTAAAGGTACATGAAACCCATATTTTTCTTTCATGATTCAGATAGAGCATGCTTTTTTTTTAAAAAAAAAAGAATGTATTTCTATTATCTCATTTGTTTTTGTTCTCTTTGTATCTGTTTGTTGAAAATATTGCCTAGATAGGCTCAGAATCTGCTGATTGGTGACTGCTCATATATGCCTCTTGTCATTGGCATTCAACTAGCTCCTAGTAGTGCTTTGCTGCTCCTTTAACAAAGGACACAAAGAGAATGAAGCAAAGTACATAACAGAAGCAAACTGGAAATATGTTTAAAATTGTACGATCTAATTGAATCATGAACGAAACATTTTGGGTTTAATGTCCCTTTAAACGACTTTAGGACAGCGTGAAACTTTGGCAGTGTCCTGCTCCCTTCTGTGTAGAAATGCTGATTCATCTGACTGGGGGGCATGCCTATCCTGTATGAGCTGACTCCTATTTGGGACAATGACACCACTGTTTTTCTGTTTTTGCATCACTTTTTAATGGAAATTGGATCAATAAAGTTGTTTGCTTTTTAAA
Source organism: Bombina bombina (assembly GCF_027579735.1). Taxonomy (NCBI): domain Eukaryota; kingdom Metazoa; phylum Chordata; class Amphibia; order Anura; family Bombinatoridae; genus Bombina; species Bombina bombina. Next base: position 603,654,003 of record NC_069503.1, on the reverse strand, counting down.
TCTATCGGTGCTCCGCTACTCTTTACCATTGTGGGCATGCCTATCCTAACACAGGCAGTCCCCCAGGAGCCAATCAGTGCTGTTTTGAAAGCAAATGATCGCAGTGAGTGACAATCATGTGCTTCCTTTTTCCTTTTTTGTTTTCCATCCGAACTTGGACAGATGCATCCATCCTGAAGGGGTTAAATATATTTATTTTTCAAATTTCTGTTGTGTAGGAATCCCTCCTCACCCTCCCACCTACCTAATCCCCCTCCCTCCCAGTTTGTTTGTTACTGGCAGCCAGTAACAAATGATGATGATTATTTTTTGTATTTATTATTTTATATATTTTTTCTGCAGTGTAGGGTTCCAAGAAAAGAAATACACGATGGATAGGGCCTTGGGAGCAATCCAACCTGCTTAACATGGAGCTCAGTTAAAGGGACAGTACACTGAAAAAATGTTTTTATATTAATGTATTTTCAATGACTTGTTATACCAGCTGCAGAGTATACAATGTATGAGAAATTGCATGGAAAACTATCATTTTATTACTTAACTATCTTGCTCCCCACTGGTAGTGACATCTCTTCTGCTGGCTGTGTTTACTTAGGCTATTCAATAGCTGAGACTCCAGTATCAAAACTTTCAGTATAGGTTGGGACACCACAAGCTAAATCAGCTATTTCATAAGCCAAAATATGGGTAAAGGAGCTACTTGTAAACAATTTAATACACTCCAGCAGGTAAAATGGATCATTGGAAACAATTTCAATGGGAGAACATTTTTGGATGAACTGTCCCTTTAAGCCTCAGAGTTACAGTTCCTGAATATGCTTCACTGTGTTATAAAAACTAGCAAACAAAGCAGAGAGTTTCTGGTTGGCTGCCTGTTTGGCTGCAATATTGTGCACTACATCAGTTTCTTGGTCTATCTACTGAATATCTTATCTATGCCATCTATCAACAAGACCTACAGATATAGTGCCAACTGTTGTTCCTGCACAATTAGTGCTTCATATCTTGCTTGTTGTCATCGCCAAAGGAACATTACATATTAAACACTTCCCTCTAATTATGGATGCCGCCATGTTGGAACTTAGGTTATACTGCAGGTATCTGAAGGAGAGTTACTGCACACGTGCAAACACATCAGCACTGGAATGCAATAATAGGTACATTTCAACATGGCAGCATTCATGACAGAAGGAAGGGAATAACCTCAATATTATACATATATAATTTATTTGGGGCTAGATTACAAGAGGAGTACTAATTTTTCACTGGCCCGCAAATGGTCAAATTTGCCTTTTTTGCGTGCGTGCGTGCGATAATTAAACAGCCATTACAAGTGGCTGGTCGTGTAGCGCTCAGAAAATCAAACAAAAATCCGATCCAAGTAAATATATGTATATGCTTAGCGCTGCGGAATCTGTTGGCGCTCTACAAATAAATGATAATAATAATTATAATAATATATTTATGTGTTCATATGTATATATACACTTATTAACACATAAATATATATGTATACCAGCATTTGCTGCCCATCGCTGTGCGACTTATCCCCTTCGCTGCATGAGGTTCTGATGCCATCTCTGAAGCGCACTCTTGTGAGTGATTTGTGTTTTTTGTGTTGTTATATCATCTGCCTTCTTAGGCACAGTTACTTCATCTCAGGTTCCAGATGCACTAAGTACAGGTATGCTTACTACAATCCAAGTTCAAGGTGCACAAACCTCGACTATTCTCGCTATTCTACACAAGAGCGAGAGACACCTTGCTAAAATATCGTTTACACAGGGCTTAACATTGAACAGCCTTGACATAATTCCTTTTCATCAGTAAATAAATGTGCCACATTTGAGGAAATCTGTGGCTGTGGTAAATTCTTCATGGTAATCAAGAGAGATTATTCTATTGAACGCTTTGGCCTTGGGATAAAACATACTTCAAAATAATGTTAAAAAGATAGTACTGCTATCCACATTCTGAGCTTTAGATGCATGGTTAGCTCCCAGACATAATTAAACTCTCCACCCAGGATACAAGACTTCTGCCTTAGCAGAGTCATTTTTTTAGGAGGAGGCAAAGGAAACTTTTTTTTCTTTTCTATTGTAATGATAATAATTTCATGAGTTAATAGTACCTCAGCAGTTCAGGATAAACACATGCTGTATATCATAGCACTCTGGATTTGCCAAGCTTATTTGAAATGAGTAGACTTAGAGACCACAAGCAATAAAATCGAAACTATGTAAAGAAAATATTTGTTGTATAAAGCTGGAAATGATCAGGCAAATATAATCATCATAGAATTGCAATAATTAAATATGCAATATTTTACGGAATACAGTAAAAATATTGAAACAATAAAATGATTACCCACAAGGCCGGCATAACTATATATCATGGTTATTTATGTAGGAAACAGCAAGTAAATAATATTTATGAACAAAACAGATATGTATGAATTTCTGACTCACAAGTGGGATTATGAGGTATGTGTTGTGAACATGGATGGTGTGACTACAAGTGTGTTGCCAATGCAACATGGAAGAAGTGTTGGTATTGTCACTAAATGCATGATGAAATCCTAGGGATCTGATCCTTCTTGGTTGGATATACAACACCTGACTGACTTCAGACTAGGATAGTTCATAAAAGTAAGAGCCATAGAATTATTGAATAGAAATTGAGCAAATCTAGGCAAGTATCACCGCTTGCTTATCCCCAGAAGTACTCTGTATACTTTGTTACCAAAGCACCAGAGAACTCTGGGTAAAATATGCAAATTATATAAACAATATCTCATACTTTTTGCTTCCAAGTCCAATCCCCTTTATGGAGTGGGTAAAGGAAAAAAATCAAACCCCTTCTGGACAGCTGTTTTAAGCTTATTAACTCTCATCAGCAGAAGATAGGTTTGATTTGCCTCTTGAGACAAAGAGGACTTGAAAACATTACTATATCCAAAAGAGAAAAGAAAAGCTTTGCCACCTATTTTTATTACCAGTGCATACAAATGGGCTTTATATATTTATGCTAAGATACTAAATTACTGGTCCAATTCTTTCTTACAAAGGTAGAAAATTATCTTATTGGGAAACATTCTTCCATCCACAACTGTGGTAAGAATATCAGTGTAATATATAATGTGCAGGTATTGTAATATTTCTATTTGCAAAAGGTTTGTCTCCTCCTCTTTCCTTTCTTTTCTTGGTACCCTAAACATTTAAAATTCTCCCGTATCCTTTCCCACATACATATTAATAAGTCATACATAAATAATAATTAGATATATCCATTTTTCTGTACTGGAGGATGACACTACATTTCCATTAGAAAATATATATCAAAATTGTCATAAGTTCACAGTTTAAAATGACTTTGATTAAATATGATAATTAGTAACTATCTGTAATTTTCCCAGAGCAAGAAGTATTCCATGTTAGTCCTTATCTATGTCTATATCTACCTTAAATAAAGAGAATTAATGCCTTTCCTATTAAAGGGAAAGTCTACTCCAGAATTTGTATTGTTTTGATTTGAACAGCCAATAGGATTTAAGTAGCTCTCATCCTATTGGTTGATTTGAATTTTTCAGCCAACAGGAATGCACAGTACACCAATATAAAAGGGGTACCTTGTATTCAATCTTCAGTGTCCGGCAGACAATCACATGAAGAGGATCCTCCACGTCAGATGACCGATCCGCCGGTCCATCTCTGCTCCACCTCCTCGCCACCGGGATGAAGATTGAAGATGGTGCCACCCTGGAAGAAGATCTTCACCTGGATAAAGACATTGCTCCGCGTGGAAAAAGATGAATGTCCGGACTTCAGGAATGGTGAGTACATATTTCGGGGTTAGTGTTAGGTATTTTTTTTATATTTTGTTGTGTTTTTTTATTTTTAGATTAGGGCTTTTTTTTTTCATGGACACTAAAAGAGCTGATTGCCCTTTTAAGGGCAATGCCCATACAAATGCCCCTTTAGGAGCAATGGGTAGATTAGTTTTTTTTTTTAAAGGGACACTGAACCCAACATTTTTCTTTCATGATTCAGAGATACAGCATGACATTTTAAGCAACTTTCTAATTTACTCCTGTTATCAAATTTTCTTTATTCTCTTGGTATCTTTATTTGAAATGCAAGATTGTAAGTTTAGATGCCGGCCCATTTTTGGTGAACAACCTGGGTTTTCCTTGCTGATTGGTGGATAAATTCATCCACCAATAAAAAAGTGCTGTCCAGAGTTTAAACCAAAAAAAGCTTAGATGCCTTCTTTTTTAAATAAAGATAGCAAGAGAACGAAAATTGATAATAGGAGTAAATTAGAAAGTTGCTTAAAATTGCACGCTCTATTTGAATCACAAAATAAAAAAATTGGGTTCAGTATCCCTTTAAGTTAGGTCTTTTTATTTTGGGAGGTTGGGTGGGTGGGGGTTGTACTGTTAGGGGAGACTTAGTATTTTTTTTTTTTTTGCACTTTGAGTATTTATTTTGCCAGGTTTTCTAGTAATTTTTTTTTTTTTTATTTAAATGAGTTTTTATTCGGTTTTAGAATAAAGGGTAACATTTGGGGACACGCTGGACCCCTATTCAAATATACACAAACAAAAGAATCGGACACGCAGGTCCAGATGCAGTAACTGAAAAAACATTAAGACACCATAAGTAAACTGCAGGGATTTGTGGTGAAAGTAGTTCACCGAGGTTGAACCCTGGTGTGGGCTCTAAATATGGGGGGGGGGGAGGTGAAACTTATAAATCAAATTTGAGCTCCAAAGAGCAGGTCAAGATAAGTTGTTGTATTATGAAATGGCGGATATATCCATATAGATTGAGGGACAGGTTCTACTGTGCCTAACACACATTATACCCAGCACATATATCAGCTCCCATTATACCTAGTACACATTATACCTAGCCCCCACTATATATCTTGCTCCCGCTGTACCTAGCACATACCGCACCAAGTACCCACCTTACCTGGTACTCGCGGAACCTAGTACACATTGACCTAGCATTCATTGTACCTAGCACACATGGTACCTAGCACACATGGTACCTAGCACACATAGTAGCTAGCACACATTCCACCTAGCACACATTGCCCCTAGCACACATTGCCCCTAGCACACTTTGCACCTAGCACACTTTGCACCTAGCACACATTGTACCTCGCACACACTGTACCTCGCACACACTGTACCTACCACACCCTGTACCTACCACATACTGTACCTACCTCATACTGTACCTACCACACACTGAGCCTACCACACACTGTACGTAGTACATATTGTACCTAACACACTCTGTACCTAGCACACACTGAACCTAAAACCCACCATACTTAGCACTCATACCTAGCACAACTGTTCCCAGAACACCATACCCAGCACACACTGCTCACAACACCCACTATACTTAGCTCACGTTATACCTAGCACACGCCGTACCAAGCACCCGCCTTGCCTAGCACGCTCAGTACCTAGCACACGTTGAGCCTAGGACACATGATACCTAGCCCACCTGATGCCTAGCACACTTAATACCTAGCGCACATGATACCTGACACACATAATGCGTACCTAATGCCCACTGTACCTAGCTCACGCTATACCCAGCACCCTCCTTGCCTGGCACACGTGGTGCCCAGCACACACTGAACCTAGCACACATTGTACCTAGCCCACGCTGCATCTCACACACACTGTACTCACCACACATTATACCTAGCACACATTATGCCCAGTACACATTATACCTAACACACATTGTGCCTAGCATCTGCTGTGCCTAGCTCACGTTATACCTAGCACATGCCATACCCAGCACCCGCCTTGCCTGGCACACGCAGTACCCAGCACACGTTGAGCCTAGCACACATGATACCTAGCACTCATGGTACCCAGCACACTTGATACCCAGCACACATGGAATCTAACTCACATGGTACCCAGCACACATGGCACCTAGCACACATGGTACCTAGCGCACATTGTACCTAGCACACATTGTACCTAGCACCCAATGTACCTAGCACCCAATGTACCTAGCACACATTGTACCTAGCACACATTGTACCTAGCACACATTGTACCTAGCACACATTGTACCTAGCACACATTGTACCTAGCATACATTGTACCTAGCACACACTGTACCTAGCACACACTGTACCTAGCACACATTGTAACTAGCACACATTGTACCTAGCACACATTGTACCTAGCACACATTTTACCTAGCACACACTGTAAATAGCACACACTGTATTTAGCACACACTGTATTTAGCACACATTGTACCTAGCACACATTGTACCTAGCACACATTGTACCTAGCACCCAGTGTGCCCAGCACCCGTTATACCTAGTACCCATTGCACCTAACACCCAATGTACCTAGCATCCATTGTACCTAGCACCCACTGTACCTAGCACCCATTGTACCTATCACCCATTGTACCCAGCACACATTGTACCTAGCACCCGCTGTACCTAGCTCACGAAATACCTAGCACACGCCGTACCAAGCACCCACCTTGCTTAGCACGTGCAATACCTAGCACACGTTAAACCTAGCACACACGATACCTAGCACACATGATACCTAGCACACATGATACCTAGCACACATAATATGTACCTAGCACCCACTGGACCTAGCTCACGCAATACCTAGCACACACCATACCCAGTACCCGCCTTGCCTAGCACACTTGGTACCTAGCACGCGTTGAGTCTATCACATGTTGAACCTAACACACATGGTGCCAAGCACATAACACCTAACCAAAATCATGTTGGCAAAATTTAATTAGGCAGCAACCTCTCAATATACTTTAAATTAGCAGGCTTACTGTTTCACATATTATCTTGAACACACATTGCTAATGTAGGTGTTCTTAGGGCACCCTGTAGAGATATAAGCATATGAGGAGTGTATGGATATATAAACTCCATGTATAATGGTTTCATTCAGAACGATGGAAAAGCTCAAACTGTCAGAATACATACTTCCACCTCTATTGGAATAGATAACAACAATATACAGCTATACACGCCAAACAAGATAGATTAAACTAAGTGTGACTTACATGAAAACTACCTACTTCCTGCAGCTGCCTGTGTAGATCCTACAAGGGGACAACGACTATGAAATTATATGTTACACTTTTAGGAATGTACATGCTAAAACAATTAACAGGTAACACGTTAAGAAGCGTTAACCAGCCTGAAGTATCCAGGGTCAATTATGAACTTCCATATTATATACAGTATAGGAGTAAGAAAATGTAGAGCTGTTCATATCTCCCAACTCAACCTGCTTTCATTTATCCCCGTCCATGTCGAGAGAATATCACTTAGAAGGAACATAAGGATAGGGAATGTCTCTACCGGGGTTAAAAGGCCGATATGATATAGCCCGTCTCGAGCTTATTAAAGTAACATATATAGTATTATATAAATGCACAACCTATAGTGCATATAAAGAAAACTTACTGATGGTCTGGGTACTAGAAGGTGTCAGATCCTTAGCGCAAATTTGCTCGATGAAAAATTTGCTTCCACCTTACTAGGGACAATAAGAAGAGAATAGTGTGTAACCAACTAGGGGGCTATTTATATTAAGTGAATGTGGACTTAGTGGTATTAGGGCCTAAAGAGGCATGTAGGTAGAAATAGGAAGGAATTAAAGGCATTTATCATATCTCTCGACACGTTATTAAAATAGGGCTAATATGGTAATTATATGAGAGCAATATGTTAGAGCATAGGTCAGTCTGAAAATATCACAGTCCCAAGGCCAGAGCCCCTAATGTATCAACTCTGGGATATATGAAAGGATCGCCAATTAGATCCCTTTGTGGGGCAAGAAATACCAGTCCAGCCACCTAAATTTCACCTCATCCCAAGTCTCTGGCAGCTGCCCCAAAACAATCGTTTGTGATGCCAGCAAGCTGTCCATGGAAATGGTGCTATCCGCCATTGTCACATTTGCTACCATACATATTTTGCAGTGAGATGGCTATCCAGCCCTTCAGAAAATGATGGGCCTTTTAACTCCAGGAGAAGATTTCTTTTCAGTGAATCTGAGCGGCATTAATTATTGGCTGTGTAGCCATCTGAATTTAGCTGCGCCACGTTTCAAAGATGGCGGGCAGCTCCCTGATAATTGAGTCGGTTCCGGCACAAAAGTACCTACACAAAGCCCGCGGCTGTTCACAGACTTCACCCCCCTGGGTACGCCAGCTGACCGGGTCAATCCTTTTGTTTGTTGGAGAGCATTACGCTCAAATAGCCAGTGTAACCAGCCTTGTGGCATGGCGCTGAGGATTTGCACCACCGCCACTCAGTTCAGTACAATTACGAGTACAATTACAGGTAGTCTACTGATGCAGTCCACGGTTAACAGTCAAATTCCATCTTCCCAACATGTGTTAGCTCCCTATGATCACAGCTACAATGAAAATGTTTAGGAGAGAAGCCGGAGCTCCACAAAGTTGTGGCCATGTTGTTCGATGGCTGGCTCCGCCCCCCTGCTTTTTAGTTTTTAAGGGGGGGATTAGATTAGGAATAACTTTTTTTTATTTTGGATAATGTAGTTTGTTTTTTTCTGTAATCTTAGCTTTTTTATTTTTTGCAATCTTAGATTTTTTATTTTAATTTAATCTTTGTTTGTTTTTATGTAACCTTACTTTTTTATTTTTCAAGTAATGTTAGAATTTTTTATTTCAATATAAAGATAGGATTTTTTATTTTTGTTAATTTTAAAATAATTTTTAAGGTTGGTGGATTAGGGGTTAATAACTTTATTAGGTAGTTTGCAATGTGGGGGGTTTGGTGGATTAGGGTTTAATAGTGTTAATAGGTACAGGGAGTGCAGAATTATTAGGCAAATGAGTATTTTGACCACATCATCCTCTTTATGCATGTTGTCTTACTCCAAGCTGTATAGGCTCGAAAGCCTACTACCAATTAAGCATATTAGGTGATGTGCATCTCTGTAATGAGAAGGGGTGTGGTCTAATGACATCAACACCCTATATCAGGTGTGCATAATTATTAGGCAACTTCCTTTCCTTTGGCAAAATGGGTCAAAAGAAAGACTTGACAGGCTCAGAAAAGTCAAAAATAGTGAGATATCTTGCAGAGGGATGCAGCACTCTTAAAATTGCAAAGCTTCTGAAGCGTGATCATCGAACAATCAAGCGTTTCATTGAAAATAGTCAACAGGGTCGCAAGAAGCGTGTGGAAAAACCAAGGCGCAAAATAACTGCCCATGAACTGAGAAAAGTCAAGCGTGCAGCTGCCAAGATGCCACTTGCCACCAGTTTGGCCATATTTCAGAGCTGCAACATCACTGGAGTGCCCAAAAGCACAAGGTGTGCAATACTCAGAGACATGGCCAAGGTAAGAAAGGCTGAAAGACGACCACCACTGAACAAGACACACAAGCTGAAACGTCAAGACTGGGCCAAGAAATATCTCAAGACTGATTTTTCTAAGGTTTTATGGACTGATGAAATGAGAGTGAGTCTTGATGGGCCAGATGGATGGGCCCGTGGCTGGATTGGTAAAGGGCAGAGAGCTCCAGTCCGACTCAGACGCCAGCAAGGTGGAGGTGGAGTACTGGTTTGGGCTGGTATCATCAAAGATGAGCTTGTGGGGCCTTTTCGGGTTGAGGATGGAGTCAAGCTCAACTCCCAGTCCTACTGCCAGTTTCTGGAAGACACCTTCTTCAAGCAGTGGTACAGGAAGAAGTCTGCATCCTTCAAGAAAAACATGATTTTCATGCAGGACAATGCTCCATCACACGCGTCCAAGTACTCCACAGCGTGGCTGGCAAGAAAGGGTATAAAAGAAGAAAATCTAATGACATGGCCTCCTTGTTCACCTGATCTGAACCCCATTGAGAACCTGTGGTCCATCATAAAATGTGAGATTTACAAGGAGGGAAAACAGTACACCTCTCTGAACAGTGTCTGGGAGGCTGTGGTTGCTGCTGCACGCAATGTTGATGGTGAACAGATCAAAACACTGACAGAATCCATGGATGGCAGGCTTTTGAGTGTCTTTGCAAAGAAAGGTGGCTATATTGGTCACTGATTTGTTTTTGTTTTGTTTTTGAATGTCAGAAATGTATATTTGTGAATGTTGAGATGTTATATTGGTTTCACTGGTAAAAATAAATAATTGAAATGGGTATATATTTGTTTTTTGTTAAGTTGCCTAATAATTATGCACAGTAATAGTCACCTGCACACACAGATATCCCCCTAAAATAGCTAAAACTAAAAACAAACTAAAAACTACTTCCAAAAATATTCAGCTTTGATATTAATGAGTTTTTTGGGTTCATTGAGAACATGGTTGTTGTTCAATAATAAAATTAATCCTCAAAAATACAACTTGCCTAATAATTCTGCACTCCCTGTATTTTGCCTGGTGGGGGGTTGGCGGTTTAGGGGTTAATAACTTTATTAGGTAGATTTCGATGTGGGGGGTTGGCGGTTTAGGGGTTAATCACTTTTATTAGTAATTGTGATGTGGGGGCATAGTGGATCTAGGGGTTTTGACATGTCCGTTTAATTTTTTGGAGCAAGGTTAGATTTTTACGTGTGTTTTAAACTTTTTTTTGTTTTTTACTTAGGTGCCGGGAAATCATATCAAAAGTCACTGGCACGCCAGATATGTGTATTTCCGGACATTTATGAACGTCGCTGGTCTTTTCGACTTACGGCAGTATAGCATCTGCCGGCACCAATGTGCGAGGTGAACTTACGGGCGACGCAAGTTTCAGCATGTGTGGCATATGTAATCTCGCCACACATGTTTCTTTCAATTATAGAAGGCTGTCAGACAAACTGGAAAAAAAATTGGATGTAAGAGAAAAGGGATCCATCTGGAGCCAATGGTTTTTCTTCAAAAACACAACCCTTACACAAACTTTATGTAAATCATCTTTAAAGGGACACTCAGGTTAAATTAAATTTTCATTATTCAGATACAGCATGTCATTTTAAACAACTTTTCAATTTACTTCCATTAAAAAAAATGTGCACAAACTTTTATATTTACAATTTTTGAGTCACCAGATCCTACTGAGCATGTGCAAGAACTCACAGACTATATGTATATGCATTTGTGATTGGCTGATTGCTATCACATGGTACAAGGGGAGTGGAAATATACATAACTTTGAAATTTGTTATAAAAAAATCTACTACTCATTTGAAGTTCAGACTAAATGCTATTGCATTGTCTTGTTATCTTGCATTTGTTGATTATGCAAATCTAATGTGTTGACTGGTCCTTTAAAGGAATCTCTGCTTGGCCAAGGAGTTTAAATGGACAGTAAACACCTTGTATAGAATAACATATCAGTGAAGTCTAAACATTTTTTAAAGCAAATTAACATTTTCTATACTGCAATTGTTTTTAATAGCCACCATTTCCCTTATTTGGAAGAACCAATCTGGGCTTGAGTCTGCAGACACCCAAACTAGTCACAACTATTAAAGGGACAGTCAACACCAGAATTTTTGTTGTTTAAAAAGATAGATAATCCCTTTATTACCCATTCCCCAGTTTTGCAAAACCAACACAGTTATATTAATACACTTTTTACTGCTGTGACTAGCTTGTATCTAAGCATCTCCTGACCGCCCCTAATCACATGACTTTTAGTTATTATCTATTGACTTGCATTTTAGCCAATTAGTGCAGTGTCTGCCACAACCCACGGGCGTGATCACAATTCTATCTATATGGTTTACCTGAACTACTCTCCCCTGCTGTGAAAAGCAAATACAAAGCATGTGATTAGAGGCGGCCTTCAAGGGCTTAGAAATTATCATATGAGCCTTCCTAGGTTTAGCTTTCAACTAGAATACCAAGAGAACAAAGCAAAATTGTTGATAAAAGTAAATTGGAAAGTTGTTTAAAATTACATGCCCTATTTGAAAAATAAAAGTTTTTTTTGGCCTTGACTGTCCCTTTAAGTTAGTATAAAGTGAATTGTTCTGTATTTTGTTATCAGCTAAAGCCAATTAGGTAAATACGAGTAGCAGGATGAGCCTTGAGAAGTCAGCAGGTTGCATTTTCAGTTTATAGAAGTAGACATTCTACAATTTCAGATCTTAAAGGGACAGTCAACACCAGAATGTTTGTTGTTTAAAAAGATAGATAATCCCTTTATTACCCATTCCCCAGTTTTGCTAACCAACACAGTTACATTAATATACTTATTACCTCAGTGATTACCTTGTATCTAAGCCTCTGCAGACTGCCCCCTTATCTGCTTTTGACAGACTGGCATTTTAACCAATCAGTTCTGACTCATAAATAACTCCAAGGGCTCCATGTACTAAGCTGTCTGCGAGGTCTTCGTGACTATTTCCATCTAAATTTCTGCGTGCGGATCAATAACCGTATGTACTGTGCCCCGAATTCATTGAAAAAAATTACATTTACAAGTGTCGAGTGAACTTGTCCTCAACTCTTATATTCTAGTCTTTTTTGTAGCTAGAAAATACTCGCTCAACATAAATCTCGCACAAAACAGTAATTACTAAACTATCTATTTATACGCTCGTGACTTTGTCCGCACCGACCTCGTGAAAAATTCCTTGCCAGCTTATAGGTGGTGAGCACCATAATAAACAATAGGGTCTATAAGATATACGCCTACAACTGATATAAAAGAGGGACAATACACTTGAATCTTTACTCACTGTTGATCCTGCTAGCCATGTAGACACTTCTTCAACTGTATATTCTTCGTCTGATGCAAATCAGGGGTAGAAGGCAAATTCGTGAACCTGATGCCATAGAAAATGTGGTTAGAAGAAGGAGATTGCGGGTACATTGCCTAGTCCTTCCTCTGGTTCCTTTAGATGTCCTTTCCGATAGAGAGGTTATTCAAAGGTTCCGTCTGGATCGACATTCAATATTGACTTTATATGCTCAAATCGCACATTTTCTAGAGCCAGTGATGGCTCGTTCAATGGCCGTTCCTGGACTCCTCAAGTTTCTTGGTGCCTTGCACTTTTTGGCCACCAGATCATTTCAGGCAGTGTCCAGCGTCATCATTGGTTTCAGTCAGTCTGCCTTTTAATCAATTAATCATTAATAATTAATTAATAATCAATTACACTATCCCTTTAAGAGGAATTAACTAATTCTACTATTGGTTGAATGATAGAAATACAGGGAGTGCAGAATTATTAGGCAAATGAGTATTTTGACCACATCATCCTCTTTATGCATGTTGTCTTACTCCAAGCTGTATAGGCTCGAAAGCCTACTACCAATGCTCCATCACACACATCCAAGTACTCCACAGCGTGGCTGGCAAGAAAGGGTATAAAAGAAGAAAATCTAATGACATGGCCTCCTTGTTCACCTGATCTGAACCCCATTGAGAACCTGTGGTCCATCATCAAATGTGAGATTTACAAGGAGGGAAAACAGTACACCTCTCTGAACAGTGTCTGGGAGGCTGTGGTTGCTGCTGCACGCAATGTTGATGGTGAACAGATCAAAACACTGACAGAATCCATGGATGGCAGGCTTTTGAGTGTCCTTGCAAAGAAAGGTGGCTATATTGGTCACTGATTTGTTTTGTTTTGTTTTTGAATGTCAGAAATGTATATTTGTGAATGTTGAGATGTTATATTGGTTTCACTGGTAAAAATAAATAATTGAAATGGGTATATATTTGTTTTTTGTTAAGTTGCCTAATAATTATGCACAGTAATAGTCACCTGCACACACAGATATCCCCCTAAAATAGCTATAACTAAAAACAAACTAAAAACTACTTCCAAAACTATTCAGCTTTGATATTAATGAGTTTTTTGGGTTCATTGAGAACATGGTTGTTGTTCAATAATAAAATTAATCCTCAAAAATACAACTTGCCTAATAATTCTGCACTCCCTGTATAAATTTTGACCAAGAGCTTGGTGTGGCTTGAAACGTTGTAACTGTTTGTTTGGGACCCTATGTGAAATAAAGGTCTTTTAAGAAAACTTGGTGGCTGGAATACTCTTTGAATCTGGTTTGACCAAAATGTAGCCAGAATAGGCCTATATGTTACATAATCAAAATTGTCGCAAAAAAAAACATTGATTTGCAAATATATTTAATTAATAAAAATTTGGATAAACCGACTCTACCAGATAATTAGAATACGATTATCATTCAATTAAAATACTACAAATTTAGAGCAAATAAATTGTGTACCTCTTAGGTCGCTATCACAATCATCTGTAATCCCGACGATTACTTCGGGGCCTAAACGCTGCACAAGTCTCTGCTCGTAATCGGTCAGATCTGCGACATAAGCTGGTCCACCTCCGGTAGCACGGGAAGAATTTTTTTCTTTTGCCAATTCCGCTTTGGCAAATCTTTTAATGTCGTTGTACCTTTTCTTTAGCTGGTCAAAGTCCTTTTTTTCCAGGTCCCTGAGCACTGACAGCATAGCTGATACAAGTCCAGATACTCTTTTTTCGGTGACTGGAAGTTTGCTTTGCACGACAACTGAATAAACAGTCATAAGAGTCGAGAACCATATCAACAAGAACCAGGTTCTGCTGCTGTGAGAAGTGTGGATTCTTGGATTTGTTTGTCTGTGAATCCAATCCAGAAGTTGCCATAGTTAAGCTTCAGGTTCGGGAATGATCAAGTCTGACAAAATAGATAAATTGGACTTTATATAGTGCTGCAATAAGTTCCCGCGACAAATGTGACATTTCTGACACCTACAGTCATGTGGGACAAACATGACTGACAAGTTGTAAGAAAATAATAGTACATTCGCAACTAGCGAGGCGTCAGATTTGTGAATCATTTGCCTGCGCTCGATGCGGATTAGACGCAAAAAAAATGTATGTTGTTTTCTTAGTACATATGGCGGGCAGCATCTCGCTAGCTGCAAGTTCGAGCGAGTCGACCAGACGCGTTGTTGCAGAGAAAATTGACGCTTTAGTACATGGAGTCCCAAGGGAGTGATCACAGTGCTATCTATATGGCACACATAAACTAGCACTGTCAAGATGTGAAAAACTGTCAAACTGCACCAAAATAAGAGGTGGCATTCAAGGGCTTAGAAATTAGCATATGAGCCTACCTAGGTTTAACTTTCAACAAAAAAATATAAAGAGAACAAAGCAAGTTTGATTATAAAAGTAAAATGGAAAGTTGTTTAAAATGTTGTGCCCTATTGGAAGCATGAAAGTTTAATTTTGGAACAAAATAAATGATGAAAGCATATTATTATTATTATTATTATCTTCATTTGTTTGTATGGTGCTGCAAAATGACAAAGTGCTGGGTACAGAGGTAGGAGTATACAATGACAAAGATCTATGGTAGGATACAAATATGTTACAGACTAAACAAAACAAGTACAGGAGGAAAAGCTTACAGTCTACAGGTTGAGGGTGCAGAGAAACAAGGTCTGGTGTAGTTTGTCCATTGGATTGTAGTTGCAGCAAGGCAGTTCACAATATATTTTGAAAATGAGAGAAGGAAGTAGAAAGAATAGGATTGGAAAGAAGTAGGTCAGGGATCGATTGAAGAGGGCCCTATTTTTCTTAAGGGGCTAAAATGTTCTTGGCGATACCTAGAGACCTATGTATTTTGATACCTGCAAATTTGTTTTGTTCCGAGAAAAAAATGATCTATGAACCCTGATCAACAACACAGCAAAATGAGACTAATTGTTTCTGTCAGGTAATATTTACTAATGTGGTAACTCTTTATTTAAAGAGACATTGCAGACAAAACTGTCACAACAGTGAATTTTGCCTTTAAATAGAAGCATTTTTGCAAGTGAGAGCTTTTACTGTGCACATGCAGCATATCTAAATATGAGTCTTCCAGTATTTTGAAAAGTATGTCTGTGCAGGATGCTTGTGGGGCCTTGTATTGTGTTGGCGATAGCTACATCTATGTTATACAAGACACTTCCAGCTCTCTATGCAGACACAGATAACAGTGATATACATCATATCATTTTTGACAATACATGTGAATTGCAAAAATATTTCTATTCAAAAGTAGTGATGTCGCGAACCAAAAAATTTGGGTTCGCGAACGGCGAACGCGAACTTCCGCAAATGTTTGCGAATGGGCGAACCGGGCGAACCGCCATAGACTTCAATAGGCAGGCGAATTTTAAAACCCACAGGGACTCTTTCTGGCCACAATAGTGATGGAAATGTTGTTTCAAGGGCACTAACACCTGGACTGTGGCATGCCGGAGGGGGATCCATGGCAAACTCCCATGGAAAATTACATAGTTGATGCAGAGTCTGGTTTTCATCCATAAAGGGCATAAATCACCTAACATTACTAAATGGTTTGGAATAACGTGCTTTAAAATATCAGGTATGATGTTGTATCGATCAGGTAGTGTAAGGGTTACGCCCGCTTCACAGTGCGCAATGTAGGTGATATACCTGCCCTGACCATGCTTTGCAGACCAGGTATCAGTCGTCAGATGGACCCTTACCCCAACACTGTGTGCCAGACATGCCATTATAGCAGACTTATATGGCTTTGGCGTTGCTTTTTGGTAATTAGAAGGCTGCTAAATGCGTCTGCGACCCATGCGTGTTTTATGCCCATCAGTGAAGGGGAGCATGTAGGCAGCTTGTAGAGTTAATTTTAGCTTAAGTGTAGTGTAGTAGACAACCCAAAGTATTGATCTAGGCCCATTTTGGTATATTTCATGCCACCATTTCACCGCCAAATGCGATCAAATAAAAAAAAATTGTTCACTTTTTCACAAACTTTAGGTTTCTCACAGAAATTATTTACAAACAATTTATGCAATTATGGCATAAATGGTTGTAAAAGCTTCTCTGGGATCCCCTTTGCTCAGAAATAGCAGACTTATATGGCTTTGGCGTTGCTTTTTGGTAATTAGAAGGCTGCTAAATGCCACTGCGCACCACACATGTTTTATGCCCAGCAGTGAAGGGGTTAATTAGGGAGCATGTAGGCAGCTTGTAGAGTTAATTTTAGCTTAAGTGTAGTGTGGTAGACAACCCAAAGTATTGATCTAGGCCCATTTTGGTATATTTCATGCCACCATTTAACCGCCAAATGCGATCAAATTTAAAAAAAAAACTTAAATTTTTTCGCAATTTTAGGTTTCTCACTGAAATTATTTTCAAACAGCTTGTGCAATTATGGCACAAATGGTTGTAAATGCTTCTCTGGGATCCCCTTTGTTCAGAAATAGCAGACATATATGACTTTGGCATTGCTTTCTGGTAATTAGAAGGCCGCTAAATGCTGCTGCGCATCACACGTGTATTATGGCTAGCAGTGAAGGGGTTAATTAGGTAGTTTGTAGGGAGCTTGCAGGGTTAATTTTAGCTTTAGTGTAGAGATCTGCCTCCCACCTGACACATCAGACCCCCTGATCCCTCCCAAACCACTCCCTTCCCTCCCCCACCCCACAATTGTCCCCGCCATCTTAAGTACTGGCAGAAAGTCTGCCAGTACTAAAATAAAAGGTTGTTAAAAAATGTTTAATTTTCTTTTAGCATATTTACATATGCTGTGGTGTAGCACCCCCCCCCAGCCCCCAACCTCCCTGATCCCCCCCAAATCAGCTCTCTAACTCTCCCCATCTGCCTTATTGGCGGCCATCTTGGGTACTGGCAGCTGTCTGCTATTATTTCACAGTCAAAAAAGGGTTGTTTTTTTTAAATGTACACTACTGTTACACCAGATATGAGTGGTGGCACTGGGCAAGTGGGCACAGTATACGCTGTGAGCCTGACACACACGCTGGCAGGCAGGCAACTGCAATTAGATTACACAGGAAAAAAAAAAGCAGACTGATGTTCTAGCCCTAAAAAGGGCTTTTTGGGGTGCTGTCCTTACAGCAGAGATCAGATGAGTCCTTCAGGACTGTAGTGGACACTGAATACACTAGCCTAGCTATCGATTTCCCTATTAAATCAGCAGCAGCTACACTGTCCCTCCTCTCACTAAGAATGCAGCTTCCAAATGAATCTAAAATGAATGCTGTCCAGGAGGTGGGAGGGTCTGGGAGGGAGGGTCTGCTGCTGATTGGCTGTAATGTGTCTTCTGACTGTGAGGTACAGGGTCAAAGTTTATTCAATGATGACGAATAGGGGGCAGATCGAACATCGCATATGTTCGCCCGCCGAGGCGAACGCGAACATGCTATGTTCGCCGGGAACTATTCGCCGGCGAACT
Source organism: Bombina bombina (assembly GCF_027579735.1). Taxonomy (NCBI): domain Eukaryota; kingdom Metazoa; phylum Chordata; class Amphibia; order Anura; family Bombinatoridae; genus Bombina; species Bombina bombina. Next base: position 603,635,762 of record NC_069503.1, on the reverse strand, counting down.
ATTCGCGACATCACTATTCAAAAATTAAATGCATTGATGTGAATTTCAATTTAGCCTGGAATGAACCTTTAAATTATGGGCTACCCATCTTTCTGATGATGGGTCTTATGCTATATTTCTATGGTGATGTGCAGAATGGGCTTCTTTGGAGTTACCAGAACCAAAAATTAGGACCAGTGCTATGAGGTATTAGTCAGTACATTTATGAAAAATTTATATAATCATATATAGCATAATGATGAGAGATTGTAAAAATCTTGAAATTTGTATAGTGGGATGAATGTTCCCCTTGACATTTAGCTAACCTTTTGAATACCTAAAGAAAAAGGATAATATTCAAATATTACATTTAAAAACTAATCCACATAAACCTACTTTGAACTTTATGAGAATTAACATTTAAATGAAATTTAAGTTTTCAAAATTTACATTTGATTTATTAATGTTACATTTGATAAAAACATTTTATTTTACAAAAACAAATGAAGCATCCTCAACATTCATTGAGTAAAAGAAATTCATCCATCCCTAATATATAATTATATTGTGTATAAATTAGTCAGTATGTAAGATTAAGTTACTGCCATATGGAATCTATGCAATAAATTAGTGAAATGAATAAACAAAATCTTATTGAAGGGGTAGAGAGAGAGCAAGGGCAAGTATGAAGAGGCATTATGTGTGACAGAGATAAGGGACATAGCAGTAGAGGATTTACTTTTGCCCCCCCCCCCCAGTAACTTAGTAGTAAGCAATAGTGATAATATACATGTTCTGTAAAATGAATTAGATGCATTAGAATTGTACATATTCTGCATATCCATATGTATAGACTGACTGCTATGGGCCCCCAACACTTGGGCCCTAGTGCTACTACACCTGCTGCACCAATGGCAGTTCCGCCCCTGAGGGACAGTCATAACTAAGGGGAGATGCTAGTAGAAACTGAATGGGAGAAATCTGAGTTAGTCAAGTGAAATGTGAGAGTAATTAGAGGGACAGTCAACACTTTTGAAATTGTAATATAAAAATGCATAATATTAAAACAACTTTACAATATAATTTTATTTATGTTGCTCCCTTTTCCTGTACATTAAGAAAATTGTGGACTTTCCATTCCTGAAAATTAAGGAGCATACAACAGGCTTTGCATGCCTTACCTTGCCACATATCTGTTTCTAATTTGCAGTTTGTTCTCATCTTTTCTGATGAAGCCAAACAATGTAGATTTTGTTAAAGCAATGGTGTTGGCAAGTCCTGTCATCTCCAGACTCAAGTCCAGATTGCTATGGTTTGTCTGGAAAAGACAGAAGAGGTTGCCACATAGTGTATAACATTTACTTAAATCTATATTGAAAATGAAGAACGCCAACATGTAGGTGGAAGGCAAGCAGGCAGAGATCTCACAGTTTCTCTGCTTGATGTCCATGATCCAAACTCCTTAAGTCCAAATTGGTTCCTCCAAATAAGCAAAGTGGTAGGTGGATTTGACCATTGAAAATCAAGTTCATCTGGAAGACTGAAGAGAAATATTGTAATTACAAGGTGTTTACTTTCCCTTTAAAGGGACATTTTTTCTTTCATTATTCATATAGAGAATACAATTTAAAAAACGTTTCCAATTTACTTCTATTATAAAATTGTTTTGTTCTCATGTTATTCTTTGTTGAAGGGATACTTAGGTAGGTAGCGTGCACGTGCCTGAAGCACTACATGACAGGATATAGTGCTGCCATCTAGTACTCTTGCTAATGTATAACATTGTTGCAAAACTCCTGCCATATAGTGCTGCAGACAGTGCACACTCCAGAGCTTAAATTCCAGCTTTTCAACAAAGGATAAGGCACTGAAGAAAAATAGATAATAAAAGTAAGCTAGAAAGTTGTTTACAATTGTATGCTCTATCTAAATCATGAAAGAAATGTCAGGTTTTATGTCTCTTTAAGCTGCATTTTCATTTCTCTTGTCTGGCTGTTCAATTATTTTGCTAGGCTTTAAAAAACAACACAGAGGCATTTTAAGCGCTGACAGCAAAGAATGTATTGGCTGATGTAATGCCTATTTCCCTTTGTTTCTTCTAAAAAATCCTGCTTGTGTTTCTGTAGACTAAAGAGTTATAGAATGTCTGTAGCACTGATATTTTTGCAACAAGAATAAAATAAAAAAAATTCCCTTTAAATGAACTTAAAGGGACATGACACCCACATTTTTTCTTTCATGATTTAGAAAGAGAATGCAATTTTAAACATCTTTCTAATTTACTTATTTTATCTAATTTGTTTTATTCTCTTGATATTCTTTGCTGAAAAGCATATCTAGATATGCTCAGTAGCTGCTGATTGGTTGCTGCACATAGAAGCCTCATGTGATTGGCTCACCATGTGCATTGCTTTTTCTTCAACTAAGGATATCTAAAAAATGAAGCAAAAAAAATAATGGAAGTAAATTGTAATGTTGTTTAAATTTCTATTCTCTATCTGAATCATGAAAGAAAGATTTTGGGTTTAGTGGCCCTTTAAAGGTTTAATGCTGGTTGTGTAAGGACACGGATAAGAAGCATTCCCTACCCAGCAGGAGGTGAAATGTGCTGATTATTGACACTGTTTCCAGATCTTCTGACTGAAAGAAAAGAATTAACCCATCAGTAAAATTAAGAGTGATGAGTCTGAAGTCTGGCCAAGTCTAACTTGGCTGTGCAGGTGAGCTTTTCCTTTCATGGCAGTGAAGCAGAATAAAGAAAAAGGCTGAGCAATCTTCTGGTTCAATGGAACTGTTGAGAGCCATACACTGAAAGTCTATAATAAACAACCACAGATATTGTTTTACCTTGAAACTAATATATATTTTTTCTGTAGACTACTGCAAGGCTGTCACTAACAATTTAAGATTGTCAAGCAAAGCCCAAATTAATGCACTAATATTATTAAAGGGACACTGAACACAATTTTTTTTTTTCGTGATTCAGATAGAGCATGAAATTTTAAGCAACTTTCTAATTTACTCCTATTATCAAATTTTCTTTATTCTGTTGTTATCTTTATTTGAAATGCAAGAATGTAAGTTAAGATGCCGGCCCATTTTTGGTGAACTACTTGGTTTGTCCTTGCTCTTTTTAAAATAAAGATAGCAAGAGAACGAAGAAAATTTGATAATAGGAGTAAATTAGAAAGTTGCTTAAAATTGCATGATCTATCTCAGGGGTCAGCAACCTTGGCTGCCCAGATGTTTTGGAACTACATTTCCCATGATGCTGAGAAACTCTTTAGACTGTCTGAGCATCATGGGAAATGTAGTTTCAAAACATCTGAGGTGCCAAGGTTGCTGACCCCTGCTTCTATCTGAATCATGAAAGAAAAAAAAAAAAAATTGTGTTCAGTGTCCCTTTAAATATTTATCATATAATGACAGACAGCCATACACATCACTGTTTCCCAGATCATTCAGTTGAATTCATTTCTTAAAATAGGCATTCCACAAGAAAATTGTACTAAAAGGTTTCTCATCATGAAAAATAATGTATATTGAAGTAGTACAGTAACTGCAGTAATATAGTCTTTTTATTGGAAGTTTAAGGGATAGGAAAGTCAAAATTAAACTTTTAAATTCAACACTTTTAAATTCACTTCTATATTGAAATGTGCTTTATTCTCTTGGTATCCCTTGTTGAAAAAGAATACGCACATATCCTACACTAGTGGGACCTAGCCTCTGATTGGTGCCTGCACACATTTGTCTCTTGTGATTGGCTATCTAGGTGTATTCATCTAGCTACCAATAGTGCAATGTTGTTCCTTCAGCAAAGGATAACAAGAGAATGAAGCAAATTTGATAATAGAAGTAAATTGGAAAGTTGTATAAATGTTCTATCCAAATCATGGAAGAAAATGTTGGGGTTTCCTGACCCTTTAAAGGGATAAAATTGTCAAAATGAATTTGTCATGATTCAGACAGACCTTATCATTTTGAAAAACTTTCTCTTTGTTTCCTTTAATAAAACTTAGATTGTTTTGGAAGTAGTAGCTGTTTCAACAAAAGGATACCAGGACAAATCCGTAAATGTAATAATAGAAGTACATTTGAAATGTATTACATGCTCTATCATGAAATCCCCAAAAATATTTTTTGATTCAGGCAGGTGATTTTAAACAAATTTTCAGTTTAATCCTAATATCCAATTTTCTTTATTCTCTTCGTATCCTTAGTTGAAAAGCATACCTGGGTAGGCTCAGAACTGGGAGCTATCTGTTGATTAGTGGCTGCACATATATGCCGCTTGTCTTTGGTTCACTAGATGTGTTCAGCTAGCTTGCTGTAGTGCATTGCTGCTCCTTCAACAAAGCATACCAAAAGAATGAAGCGCATTTGATAATATAAGTAAATTGGAAAGTTCTTTAAAATTAAAAGTTAATTTTGACTTAATTAAGAGCGATTGTAGCATGCCCTGCAATGTTATGTGTTTAAGACCTGTTTGTGCAAATGGTGCAGCTGATTAGCTAAGTGGCAGTTTCCACTTAAGAACAGCAGGGAGTATCTGCATCTACAGGGCTGTACTTTACATATGTGTTTAACCCATTGTGATGGTTGAACACATAGCATTACAGGGTCACTAGTTTTAAAATTACCTGCCCTAACATATTAGACCCGTTAAACAGCTTGGGGCGGATTATGTTGTTGATGAAAGATGGGCATTCATTCTTGATTACCGAAAAGAGAATTTTGGGTCCCTTATATCGATCACTACAGCTATTTCACAGTTGCGGTATTTTTCCAATATGATACAATTTGCTATCAATTGTGACAAGCAATAGCATATGGCATCATTCTTTCAAGTTTTCTTTAAAAGCATAGAATATATTTCTTTGTAGTTTTCTACTTCCATTTACTTGTTATGAAAAAAATACTTTGCTGCAACAGCCAGAAAGAGTTGAAGAAATTTATTTTAATTGAAAATAAAACTCTGTATTAAACATCTGCTTTCTGCTGCCACATTGCATAACTTACTTGATATATGAAAGCAAGCAGAAGACATTGAAATAGTGTCATCTTTTAAATGTCATTTCTATGGAACACATCACATCTATTTTAACAAGATTCTAAATGACAAACTTATTGGAACATTAGCGAACATTTAAATACTAATTAGCCAAGACACTGCTAATCTTTCTCAGTCCAGTTCACAGACACATGGGTCAATTAAACAGAAGTTGGTCTCCAGAGAATGGAGAGGTCAGAGGGTAGTGTTCAGTCAGCTGTAAGATCATATTAAAACAAATTGAGCTGTTATAATCTCAACAGGAGAAAATCTACTCCTGTAATACTATGTGCATTTGCAAATGGCAACGGTACAATATAATACTGCAATGACACCAAAATATGTCTTCACCTTTAGCAATACATTTAAAATGTCTGTGTATTCCACTATAATGAAAACAAAAATGTAGTTCACTGAGATAAGAATAGTTCATATACATACATGCATAGTGCTTATCTCTTTTTGTATATGCAAATTATGACCCTTGGGGAAGTCTTCCTAAGGGTGATGGCAGGGCACCAGATGTGGACCCGTTGCCCAATGTGAAGAGGGGAATAGGACCTACACTAGGCCTGAAACGTATGTCTGGGTTTGCCATGTTTCACTTTCAGAGAGGGAGTACCTGGACTGTACTTTTTAGTCAGGACCTAAGTGATATACTTGGCAAAAAATGGCTTCTCCTAGGGTGGTAACTAGCCAGAGAACAAACCATTCATTCCCTGGTTTGAACGCTACACTATATAACCAAAAGTATGTGGAGACCCCTACTAATTTTTGAGTTCCAGTGTTTCAGCCACACCCAATGCTAACAAGTGCATAAAATCAAGTACATTAACAAAATCTCCATAGATAAACATTATCAATACAGTAAATCCTACTAAAGAGCTTAGTGAATTTAAAAGTTGTATCACTTACTACAGAGGTCCAAACTGCCTCTAGAAGCAAAATCATGGTTTTGGTACCACATATACGGCGCCGCATATAAATGCGGTGCGTATATTTCACTCGTCGCCCGCAATTTTTACTCCCATAAGCTAACATAGAACTGCGTCACAAATCGGTATCACATATTCAGCCCAAGGACTTACACGGCAAAAATGGAGACATTTTACTCCATTTTCACCTCGTCACACATAGGCAGGCGCAGCAAGCCTTACGATGAAAACGTGAGCACCGTAACTCCCGTAACTGCCTGAAAATATTAACTAACACCTAACACATACGAAATATCTATCTACCAGTAAACCGCCAACCCATAGCTAATGAAATATATTAACCCCTAATCCCCCATTAACCCACATCGCAATAAACCTAATGTATTAACCCTTAATCCGCCATTAACCCACTTTGCAATAAACCTAATAAATGTATTAACCCCTAATCTGCCATTAACCCACATTGCAATAAATCTAATAAAAGTATTAACCCCTAATCCGCCAACCCCCCACAACGCAAAGTACCTAGTAAAACTATTAACCCCTAATTCGCCATTAACCCACATCGCAACAAACCTTATAAATCTATTAACCCCTAATCCACCAAACCCACATCGCAATTAACCAAATAAATCTATTAACCCCTTATCCACCAAACCCCCACAACGCAAATAACTAATTCAATTACTAAACCCCCTAACCTAACACCCCCTAAATTAACCCCAATTACCTAAATTAAAAAAATACTACATTACAATTAAAATAAAAAAGCTAACATTACTAAAATAAAAAAAAACTAAAATTAAATTAATCTAAGATTACAAAAAATAAAAAAGTTTAACATTACATAAAATAATAAACCAAACGATTAAAAATAAAAAAATTAAACCTAATCCCTATGAAAAAAAAAGCCCTCCCCAAAATAAAAACACCCCCTAATCTAATACTAAACTACCAATAGCCCTTAAAAGGGCCTTTTGTAGGGCATTGCCCTAAGTTAAACAGCTCTTTTACCTTAAAAAATACTAAGTCCCCCCTCTAACAGTAAAACCCCCCACCCACCAAACCCCACAAAATAAAAAAAAACACAAAAAAAAATAAACTAAACCTAAACTACTCATTCCCTTAAAGGGGCATTTGTATGGGGATTGCCCTTAAAAGGGCATTCAGCTCTTTTACTGCCCTTAAAAGGGCATTCAGCTCTTTTGAGAGTGCCCAATAAAGCCGCCAAAAAAAAAAAAAAAAACCTAAATCTAACCCCAAAATAGGTACTCACCATTCCTAAAGTCCGGCGGAGAAGGTCCTGTTCCAGGTGGTGAAGTCTTCTTCCAAGCGGCCAACATCTTCTTTCAAGCGGGGACCTCTTCCTTCTTCATCAAGGACCGGATACAGTCTAGACCCTTAGTTAAACACATACGGCTAGATTACGAGTTTTGCGGTAAACTGAAAAAGCAGCGTTAACAGGTCCTAACCACTGCTTTTTCACTACCGCTGGTATTACGAGTCTTGCAGGTTTAGGGGCATTGCACACTCTTTTGGCCTTACCACAAACCGACTTACGTAAAGTTCGTAAACCCTTTTTTCTATGGGACTTCCATAGCGCTGGTATTACGAGTTTGTCCTGGGAGGCCAAAAAGTGAGCGGTACACCCTCTACCTCCAAGATTCCTAGCGCATTTTAAAGTCAGTAGTTATGAGTTTTACGCTACAAAGCTGTAGCATAAAATTCATAACTAAAGTGCTAAAAAGTACATTAACACCCATAAACTACCTATTAACCCCTAAACTGAGGCCCTCCCGCATCGCAAACACTATAATAAATGTTTTAACCCCTAATCTGCTGCTCCGGACATCGCCGCCACTATAATAAACACATTAACCCCTAAACAGCCACACACTTGCCTCGCAAACACTTGTTAAATATTATTAACCCCTAATCTGCCGCCCCCAACATCGCCGCCACCTACATTATATTTATTAATCCCTAATCTGCTGCCCCTAACATCACCGCAACCTACATTATACTTATTAACCCCTAATCTGCCGCCCCAACATCGCCGCAACCTACATTATACTTATTAACCCCTAATCTGCCACCCCTAACATCGCCACAACCTACATTATATTTATTAACCCCTAATCTGATGCCCCCAACATCGCCGCCACCTACCTTCATTTATTAATTTCTAATCTGCCGTCCCCAACGTCGCCACCACTATTCTAAATTTATTAACCCTTTAAACATAAGTCTAACTCTAAACCTAACACCCCCTAACTTAAATATAATTTAAATAAATCTAAATAAAATTACTATAATTAACTCAATTATTCCTATTTAAGACTAAATACTTACCTATAAAATAAACCCTAAGCTAGCTACAATATAATTAATAGTTAGTTACATTGTATCTAGCTTAGGGTTTATTATTATTTTACAGGCAAGTTTGTATTTATTTTAACTAGGTAGAATAGTTATTAAATAGTTATTAACTATTTAATAACTACCTAGCTAAAATAAATACAAATTTACCTGTAAAATAAAACCTAACCTAAGTTACACTAACACCTAACACTACACTACAATTAAATAAATTACCTACATTAAATAAAATTAAATAAATTAAATTAAATTAGCTAAATCACAAAACCCCCCACTAAATTACAGAAAATAAAAAACAAATTACAAGATCTTTAAACTAATTACACCTAATCTAATAGCCCTATCAAAATAAAAAAGCCCCCCCAAAATAAAAAAACCCTAGCCTAAACTAAACTACCAATAGCCCTTAAAAGGGCCTTTTGCAGGGCATTGCCCCAAAGAAATCAGCTCTTTTACCTGTAAAAAAAGGGCATTTAGCTCTATTGCTGCCCAAAGCCCTAACCTAAAAATAAAACCCACCCAATACACCCTTAAAAAAATCCTAACACTAACTCCCGAAGATTCACTTACCGGGAGAAGTCTTCATCCAAGCGGCAAGATGTCCTCAACGAAGCCAGCAGAAGTGGTCCTCCAGACGGGCAGAAGTGGTCCTCCAGATGGGCAGAAGTCTTCATCCAGATGGCATCTTCTATCTTCATCCTTCCGGTGCGGAGCGGGTCCAACTTCAAGACATCCGACGCGGAGCATCCTCTTCCGACGGACTAACGACGAATGAAGGTTCCTTTAAATGATGTCATCCAAGATGGCATCCCTTAGATTCTGATTGGCTGATAGAATTCTATCAGCCAATCGGAATTAAGGTAAAAAAAATCATATTGGCTGATTTTACACGATTAGGGTGGAGGTCCTATGTGAAAAACATAAATATGTACATTGATGTAGTAAATAAAGATCCTTAGTTGTTGTATAGAATGAAAGGAGAAATTGATAATTCGAGTGCAATATGACAGATAGAGATGTATATATGTATATACTTCTTGTATCTCAGTAATCTATACTTTGAAGTTTACTTTAGAATTTATCTTTGTGGAATTCCACAAAGATAAAGTCTAAAATAAAGTCTAAAGTAAACTTCAAAGTATAGATTCCTGAGATACAAGAAGTATATACATATATACATCTCCATCTCCACTCGAATTATAAATTTCTCCTTTCATTCTATACAACAACTAAGGATCTTTATTTACTAGATTGGATACATCAATGTACATATTTATGTTTTTCACATAGGACCTCCACCCTAATCGTGTAAAATTGACACCTATATTGGACACATCAATGTACATATTTATGTTATTTACATAGGACTTTCACTGTAATCATGCAAAATTGACACCTAGTTATATAATTTTAAATATTCACACATATAGAATATAGCGCAAAAAGAGTTGAATTCAATCTTGGCGTATAACCGGATGACACAGGTTAAAATAATCAGCTGATCGCCTGTATAGAAGGCAGCTTCCAGCACGCTATCACCACCAATCAAAGGGAGGGGAGTGAAAAATCTTCACCAATCAGCGAGTGGATAGTCTGAACAGCATGGCTTAGTATATACACGAGCCGATCAGCTGTAAGCTTCAGGTACACATAAGCGGCGATAACTAATAAGAGACAGGCACATCTCAGTCCTCCAACCAATAGTATGAGGGCAAGCTCGAGTCTCAAAATGGCATTACAAATATGCCAATCTGAAATGATCGCTTTATACTTTTGAAAAAATTAGATTAATTTAGAGAAATCTAAACAAAAGGATTGTTTTATTTTAAAAAAAAAAGAACAACAAAGGGGCAGAAATGTTCATTACACGATGAGGTCATATATTTATATAAGTTAATGGCCAATATAAAGACATATATGGATATATATGCTTTATAATGCTTACACTGGGCCAAATAAGATGTATAATGTAAATAAACTAAAAAAACGAAAATAGCAACTTCCGTTTTTTTAACTTCCGGTTCACTTAACAAGCAGCTTAAGAAATAAGGTATAAATAGCAACCAGCTATTCACATAATTAGTCTTGATAAAGGCCATTATTTGCCCGAAACGCATTGACAAGCCGCTGGTAAGCATAATTCTGATCTATTTTATTGTGGTTTAGAAGATCTGCACTATTTGTTTGTATTTTTACAGGTACCCCCCAAAATGGACATTCAAGTCTAAAAACAAGGGGACCATAGGATTCTCATCACCAGGAAAGAACTTTCTACACTTCACCTATTTGGGATCACCATCACTGGATTATTCACCATCAGGAAACAAGTTGGTTTCTAACATTCTATTATGCTTTGTTGAACAGCATTGGGATAAGGTTTCATTATTTTATTTTTTTTGGATTATAACATTGACTGCTACATATAATAATAATTTTTTAATTTTTTAATTTCACTTCACAATTTTCAAGTGATTTAACACTCTCATTTTTAATTTGCAACACCCACAGGACAACATATTGTGCAACTTTGGTTTTTGATTTTTTTACATTTTTCAATTTTTTCACTTTGATTTTTTCACTTTGATTTTTTTACTAAGCATTGTGATATTTTCTAATTTTACACATTTTTTTCATTTTTTTCACATCCTTATATTGTACACACGTGTATCTCTTTTTTTGGTGTACCTACCATATCACCAATATCATAACCTCTGCTTAATTGGATTACCTTGGGGTATAATTTATCCTGTTTATCATAAATATATCTTTGAATTCTGTATTTACAGGATAATGTTCTAACCAAGCATTGCCCAGTGGCCACTGGATAGTTTTAATCATTTTACTGTTTGTATATTTACTGTGTGTTTTTACTATGTAATTTTATTTTTGTGTAAATTACATTCATTGTTAACCTTTTAATATACCCTGTACAGATCACCTTGCCTGCTTGGCGCTTTGAACACCCCACATACACCACTGTTCTCATTGGCTAGCTAGGTAGCCTTTGTTCAAATCTATAGGTTTCATCGGGTTTAGGCGCCATTCCCACACACTATTACACTCATAGGTTCTGTTACATAGGTTCTGTTTCAGTTATTAATCAATAAAGATGCTTTCATATCCGAGTAAATATTTTCAACAAGGCTCATAAAGCTTCCCTCAAATCCAAATTTATCTCGAACACTAATCATAAAAGGCCATTCCACCCTGCCAAAGGCCTTCTCTGCATCCAAAGATAGCAGGAAGGCCTCAGAAAGGGAGGAACATCCTCTGTTTTATTGACAAATTCTATGCAAGATTCACTTCTGATGTTCTACCACTCACAAACCCACCTGATCAGGTTGTATGATTTTGGGTAATATACTTTTCATTCTTTCTGCCAATTTTTTGTTAAGATTTTATAGTCCAGATTTAATAAAGAAATAGTCCTATAAGATGTTACTTCTAATGAATCTTTATTCTGTTTAGGGATCAAAATAATATTAGCTCTTTTAAAGTCATCTGATATTTTAAAATTATCCTTAAAGTAATATTTATAGAGATCTTTCAAGATCGGTACAACTGTAGATGATAAAATCAGATAGAACTCCAAAGGTAAGTTATCAGGTCCAGGAGTTTTCCTCTGGCCATTGAGGCTATTTTTTTTAGGGATTTCTTGTTCTTCTATAGGTTGATTTAAAAATTCAATATCTAAATATGAAAATTCTAGGGACCCTAGAATCTTCTAAAAATGTATTAACATTTTCCTTGGTAGGATTTTGAGATGAGTAAAGATTAATATAATACATTTCAAATAGTAAAGATATGGGTTCATGGTCTGTACACACTTTCACCTTACTTAACCCCTTAATGACCGGACCATTTTTCAATTTTCTTACCCTTAATGACAATGGCTATTTTTACATTTCTGCAGTGTTTGTGTTTAGCTGTAATTTCCCTCTTACTCATTTACTGTACCCACACATATTATATACCGTTTTTCTCGCCATTAAATGGACTTTCTAAAGATACCATTATTTTCATCATGTCTTATAATTTACTAAAAAAAAAATAATAAAATATGAGGAAAAAATGGAAAAAACCACACTTATTCTAACTTTGACCCCCAAAATATGTTACACATCTACAATCACCAAAAAACACCCATGCTAAATAGTTTCTAAATTTTGTCCTGAGTTTAGAAATACCCAATGTTTACATGTTCTTTGCTTTTTTTGCAATTTATGGGGCAATAAATACAAGTAGCACTTCGCTATTTCCAAACTACTTTTTTTCAAAATTAGCGCTAGTTACATTGGAACCCTGATATCTGTCAGGAATACCTGAATATCCCTTGACATGTATATATTTTGTTTTAGAAGACAACCCAAAGTATTGATCTAGGCCCATTTTGGTATATTTCATGCCACTATTTCACCGCCAAATGCGATCAAAAAAAAAAAAAAAGTTCACTTTTTCACAAAATTTGTCACAAACTTTAGGTTTCCCACTGAAATTATTTACAAACAGCTTCTGCAATTATGGCACAAATGGTTGTAAATGCTTCTCTGGGATCCCCTTTTTTCAGAAATAGCAGACTTATATGGCTTTTGGGTTGCTTTTTGGTAATTAGAAGGCCGCTAAATGCTGCTGCGCACCACACGTGTTTTATGCCCAGGAGTGAAGGGGTTAATTAGGGAGCTTGTAGGGTTAATTTTAGCTTTAGTGTAGTGTAGTAGACAACCCCAAGTATTGATCTAGGCCCATTTTGGTATATTTTATGCCACCATTTCACCGCCAAATGCGAGCAAATAAAAAAAAAAAAACTTAACATTTTTCACAATTTTAGGTTTCTCACTGAAATTATTTACAAACAGCTTGTGCAATTGTGGCAGAAATTGTTGTAAAAGCTTCTCTGGGATCCCCTTTGTTCAGAAATAGCAGACTTATATGGCTTTGGCGTTGCTTTTTGGTAATTAGAAGGCCGCTAAATGCTGCTGCGCACCACACGTTAATTATGCCCAGAAGTGAAGGGGTTAAATTAGGTAGCTTGTAGGGAGCTTGCAGGGTTAATTTTAGAGATCAGCCTCCCACCTGACACATCCCACCCCCTGATCCCTCCCAAACAGCTCTCTTCCCTCCCCCACCCCACAATTGTTCCCGCCATCTTAAGTACTGGCAGAAAGTCTGCCAGTACTAAATAAAAGAGTTTTTCTTAAAAAAAATAAAAATAATAAAGTATTTTAGCTGTGATGGACCCCTGCTTTAGCCCCAACCTCCCTGATCCCCCCTCCAGCTCTCTAACCCTCTCCCCTACCTAATTACCACCATCTTGGGTACTGGCAGCTGTCTGCCAGTACCCAGTTTGGCCCCAAAACCCCCCCAAAAAGTATTTTTATTTTATTTTTACTTAAAAAACTATTTCTGTAGTGTAGCAGCCCCCCACAATACCCCCACCCCCTCCCAGATCCTTTTATATTTTTTTTTTAAAAAAAATCCCTTTTTTTCCCCTTTCTGCCCTCATTCATTGGTGTCAGTGTGGCTAATGGGTGCACGTGCACGCGCGCGCACATGCATGCTCACGTGCACACACGCGCATCGTGCACGCGCGCGCATCGTGCACGCGCACGCGCACCCTCACACCCGGCACTATCGCTACCGGTGCAGAGAGGGCCACAGAGTGGCTCTCTCTGCATCGGGGGCTTGTAAAGTGGTATTGCAGGATGCCTCCATATCGAGGCATCACTGCAATACCCTCAGAGCTGCTGGAAGCATTTGTGATCGCTTCCAGCACTCTGTTAGACAACTGACGTACCAGGTACGTCCATTGTCATTAACTGCTTGTTAATGCATGATGTACCTGGTACGTCAGTTGTCATTAAGGGGTTAAAGGGTCAGTCTAGTCAAAATTAAACTTTCATGATTCAGATAGGGCATGCAATTGTAAACAACTTTCCAATTTACTTCTATTATCTAATTTGCTCAATTCTTTAGATATCCTTTGTTGAAGAAATATCAATGCACATGTGTGAGCCAATCACACAAGGCCTTTATGTGCAGCAACCAATCAGCAGCTACTGAGCATATCTAGATATGCTTTTCAGCAAGTGATATCAAGAGAATGAAGCAAATTAGATAATAGAAGTAAATTAGAAAGTTGTTTAAAATGACATGCTCTTTCTAAATCACGAAAGAAAAAAATTGGGTTTCATGTCCCTTTAAGAGTGGCTATGGTTTTTCTCTTGGACCGCCTTTTAACAAACGCGGCCAAAAATTTGCCGGACTTATTGCTAAGTCTCGCAAACTGAGCTGCATTTTTATATAAGGCATCATGTGCTTCCTCTAATAGGAATAAATCTCTTTCTCTTTTACAAGCAAAAAAATCCTCTCTGTTGTTTCTATTTGAATGTTGTTTGAATAAGGTATATGTTACTGTTAATCTATTTGATAGCTCATTATGTTTTAACTTTTGAGATTTTTTAAGCCTAGCCACATACGTATTGATCTCTGCTTTCATATAGGCCTTAGCAGTTTCCCAAAAAATTGGGATATTATTTCTATGCTGGCTATTAAATAAAGTGAAATCTTCCAACTTTTACTTAGAAAGGACTTAAACTTAGGAGACTTATGTCGGACTTATGTAGGGGAAAAAAAAGAGTTAAATGTGAAGAGTTTGCCATCTTCCATCTCTAGAACAACAGTTGCATGATCAGTAGTGTATGTTCCAGTATTGTGCAGTTCATTGTTTTAGGTACCAAACAGTCAGAAATAAGAAAAAGATCTAATCTCAAGAGGGTGTTGTGAGATTTTGAACAACATGTATTTTCCAAATTGTCCGGGTTTAACCACCTCCATACATCTGCCAAATCCATGGCATGAGTAAGTAACAAAAAAAATCCTAATTCAAATGATATTTGAAAAAATTGAGTTTTTTTGTTTGTCCTCCTAGTTTCCTCCTATCCAAGATAAAGTTAGGAGTGATGTTAAAGTCTCCTGTTAAAATGATCTCATCCTTAGGAAATGTAAGTAAGTTTCAGAATTTTTCCATTAAGGCCACTTGGGCCATACACATTAGCTATTAAGTATTGTCCATTTTGGATTCATATTCTCACGAATAAATATCTGCCTTCTTTGTCTTTTATTATAAGCAAAATTTTGTAATCAAGTTTGGAGTGCAGTAATATCATTACTCCTTGTGCCACCTTTTCATATGAGGAAAAATAGTTTCCTTGATCCATCTAGCCTTGATTTTACTATGTTCCACATCAGAATGGTGAGTTTCTTGCAAACATACTATATCAAAATGTATTTTCCCAAAGAAATTAATAATGGCTTTCCTTTTAATTGGGGAGTAAATCCCTCCCACATTCTACATTAATATCTTAACCATCTAGTCCCCAATTCCAGTGAATTCTAAGAGAAGAGGAGTAGAGGGAGGGGGAAGAAAAAAATATATATAATGTACCATAATTCTCTCTTCTGTGTTCTCTATTATTGTGGTATTACAAAACTTAAATTAACCATAATTCCCTTAACCCATATCTTCTACTATTATAGTAGATATCTCTCTCATAAAAAATATGACTTTCACAAAAAAATTTTTTTGCATACATAACAATTTGCTACATATATAGTTAAATAATTCCAACCGTGCAAAACATATATCCATTATTTAGAGATCATTATTGCATAAAATATAACATAGACAACAATGACAGGTGTCCAAAGTTAATCTTGATTCTTTTAACTAATGTCCCTAGTATTATAATGAACATCAAAAAAACATAACTTTGTGATCTTCATAACCAATGACAACACGTGTCTATAATTAATCTTGATTCTATTAACTAAAGTCCATATTGTTTTAGTAGTGATCAAACGTATTATATAAGATTCCTGTGGAGAAAAAAAAATGCATAGTAACATAATAATTCATGATTTTTTTTTCATTTTAATCTAATTAGATCAATAACTCTCATTAAATTATTGATTTTTGGCTTCATTATCCAAAAAGACTTGGGCTGCCTCTGGATATTCGAAAATAAAGACGTTAGAGTCTGATTTGTTCTTTAACTTGGCTGGGTATAAGAAAGAAAAAAAAATCTTTTTTCCAAGACCACAGGGTTGAGAATTGTCTTCTTTTTTGTGATGTTTCCATCGAGAAGTCTTGGAAGAGTAATATATCTGCATCTTTATAGTATAAATTCTGAAGTTTTCTGTATGTCCTCAGCAACTCTGATTTTCCTTGAAAATTCAAAAATGTTGCTATTACCGGGTGTGATTTTGGAGAGCCTTGTGATGAAATTTCCAGTTTTCTACCCAGTCTATGTACTCTTTCTACAACAAAGAGACTTTTATCTTGTTTGAGACCCAAAAGATCAGGGAGAACATTTTCCACAAAGGCTTTCAGTTCTTGAAATTTAAGGGATTCAGGCAGCCCAATTAAGTGCAAATTGCTTCTTCTAGCCCTATTTTCAATATCTTCTATTTTATTAGATAGGATCACATTTTGCTTTAATAACAATTCTAGTTTTGTTTCCATATTACTTTGCATATCATCACAATTAGAGACCCTTTGTTCCAGGTCTGATATCCTTTCAGCTTGGGCTCTTATTTCTCCAAGGATCTAATCTACCATGGATCTCCTCTATCTTGTGTATGATTAAGGCAGATACTTGTGAGGCTATATCACTTGCATCAAAGGAGTCAGGTGGAATATCTTCCACATAAAATTTACTGGGGGTGTTGGTATTTTTACTTGCTTTTTGTCTAAGTTTTTAATTTTTGAAGACATTTTGGTTTAATAGAGGTATTTATCCATAAGCCTTTCAATTATCTGGTGACTTGATGTAGAAGATCACTATTTCCTAATTATGGCTTGAAATAGATGTGCAAAGCCAAACAGAAAGTTCCAAAAAAGTTAAGATTATTTGATAATCTCTGCGGATATCTTAGATTAGTGTACGATTTTTCCATAAAGTCCACCTATCAGACAGATCATATGTAGCTTGCAAGGATGATAGTGATTTACCAGTTTGAAGGCTAGGCTCTCAATTTAAGTTGTTACTTAAATGTAAAGGTACACACATTCAGTCCTTCAAGAAAAAATACCCCAAAGCAAACACCTCCTTAACGGACATGAAATCCGCCTTAGTTCAAATAAAGTAGAGTCACTACTGAATAAAGATATTTTAAAATATCCTAGGATACCAATATGCCAGAAAACAAACAGCCGTGTGTTCTTTAAAGGTATATCCACACATTTATCTGCAGATCAATAGACTGCATTTTGTTTGCTTGTGTTTATGTCAATAATCCCAAACTGGCAATTCTTAGGAAGATCACAGTGGGGTTATTACTGAAAGTCTATTATCCATTGAAGATGCAAATAAAAAAGCATCTTATAGGGAGGCTTACCTCTTGTCTGTGAATAGAGGGACCTGTTGTACCTTGTAGCTTATGCCTTCCTACCTCCTTTCGCTGCCAGTTTCTCTCCTTTAGGGGGTTGAAAGACCTCCTGTTATGAGGCAATCCTGTGGCTTCAGCCTCCAAGCTCCGTACAGCCACTTCATTGGTCGGTTCTTTGCAAAGAGGACCCTAGACCCTTCTCATACTGTCCGTGCTGCAACCCAATCGGTATT
The DNA here is from genome assembly GCF_027579735.1 of Bombina bombina. Classification (NCBI taxonomy): domain Eukaryota; kingdom Metazoa; phylum Chordata; class Amphibia; order Anura; family Bombinatoridae; genus Bombina; species Bombina bombina. Next base: position 603,617,796 of record NC_069503.1, on the reverse strand, counting down.
CCAACCGCTCTGGCAGCGTTGCACCTTCCAATAGGCGGCTGATTGCGGCTGATGGAGTCTTGCTGTCTTCAAGAGCCCTTCCTTGGCTGTGGAAGTTTCCAGGTAGCGCGGACGATGCAGCTTCTCCACTGCATCTCTGTCTCCATCCTCACCTGGCTTTGAGCTGCGTGTGTTGCGTGATGAAGTCATGGAACAATGTCTCCCCTCCACCATTTTTTTGCACATCTACCATAACACAGAATGAGCATCATCAAAAGCAAAACAATTCTCTGAAGATTTATTTTTCTGGACCTGCAAATTGATTGTTCATCAAAAAAAAGTTTGGAATATACCACTTAACATAAAACTTCCCAAAGATAATTTAACAGTATTTTTTTTTTTTGTAGTTTTGTCTTAACAATCCTCATACAAACATATAACAATGTAAAATGGTTATATCTTAACTAAAAAAAGAAATGAAATTATTAGCTGCAAATATTCAGCATTGATACTTAAGTAAATGATATTCTCACATCATTCCTTTCTTCCGCCAATACATTTGAAGACTTGAACCAATATTCATTGTGTAGTGATAGATAATGTTTTCTACCTGTATATTACAAGTACTTGGAATTGTTTACTTTGTGGATTTAAATCTTTACTTTCTAATGTACATAATTGTATTCTATTTTTTACTCTAGAATCTTTTACTTTGGTCTTTGGCACAGAAGCACCAACGCATATAAAGGATGTTCTCATTATTTAATAACATTATTATGTTAAAAACTTAGAGTATTTTATTTTTAAACTAGAATGGCCTTTAAAGTACCATTGAATATTGATTAAGAGCCGAAAATCACTGCCAAGCCCCGCCCAACTATTGCACGTATATTATAGTATGTTAAGTTTCTCCAATCACAATCGACTAGTGAATAAGTTTTCCACACTCTGATTTGTGCATGTGCCATTTAAAATAGCTAACTGAAAAATATTAAACGTGCACGGATAAACTGTCATACAAGAAAACAGCTAACTGGACAAGAAGAAAGCTGTGGGCATTACTTGGCAGCCATTTTCAACTGCTAACAAACGAGGATTATTTAAAAGTTTCATGTACTTCTTACAAGTTTATAGATGTGGAACCCATTGCAAGATGCTTCTCTGGTATGTAACAATAAGTAATAAAGAATGAGTATTGGGTCTAGACTGTCCCTTTAAGCATGGACTGTGGGTTTTTTTGGGTGGTAAGGAGGGGCAGCTGCGACACTTGGCATATGTTTCCTCCCCTCATTTATGTTTTTTCCCTCCTTCATTTGTCGTTGTTAAGGATATTTAATATTTTTGCACCCCCCCAAAAAAAAAAGATTCTGTGGACACCTGTGCCCATACCTTTGAGTCGGGATTAGCACTACTGCAGTGTTAATTTGAGGGGATATTGCAAGTTAAAAGTAAACACGTTCGCTCAAGCACAAACTAAATTAGCTTATGTCAGGTTAGTGTGACTGAAGATCTCGCGTAAAGACTAAGGGTTAAAAAAATATGTACACCAAAGACAACATAAATTCATTAAAATAAATGGTTACACTCATATGTACACTAATAAAAATTAATCATAAAAATAATAATTTTGTGTATATATATATATATATATATATATATATATATATATATATATATATATATGTGTGTGTGTGTGAATATACAGTATATATTACATTCTAATGTTTTTCATGTAGAAGAAAATGTTCTTTGTATTTTTAAATAGATATTCCTATATACAGTATATCTATTTATATATATAAAGAGGTATATATTCATATAGATATATATTTTACCCAAAATTAATCATATATATACATATATATATATATATATATATATATATATATATATATATATATATATATAAATAATTAAAAAGAACATTTTATTTTATGCTAAGAACATTGGAATGTGTAATATTTATAACTACCTTTTAGGTTTAGAGATGCAGGTCTTATGTGGTGTTTAGTTAGCACGCAAGTGATAAGCGTTAGTTTTTTAAAAAAGCACACTCCATTGAAGTCTATGGGGAGAAGAATTTAACGCAGTCGCGATATCCAATGTCCAGCTGTTAGCGCATTGGGGTTTGGGTGCATAAACATTTACTTTCAACTTGTAATACAAGTGCTAACCCACCTACGTTAAAAGTTTACTTTTAGCGGTGTTGCACTAAAAAAAAAAAAAGTTAGCGCCACTTGTAATCAGGCTCAAAGTGTTTAGTTATTCAGAAAGTTGTCACACTTATCCTATATGTAGTTTATTGCAAGTTTATTGCAAAACAACAACTTTTTATTGCAAAGTTTATGTCCCTTTAAGTAACTACTAAAATCAGAAATGGTGCTGCTTTTAAAAAGGGACATTAAAGGGACATTATAAACTCATTTTTTCTTTGCATAAATGTTTTGTAGATGATCTATTTATATAGCCCATAAAGTTTTTTATTCTTTTTTAAATGTATAGTTTTGCCTATTTTTAATAACATTGCTCTGATTTTCAGACTCCTAACCAAGCCCCAAAGTTTTATGAGAATACCATCAGATCCCTTTTCCAGCTGCTCCAGCTTGCTCCTGTTTGTGTAAAGGGTCTTTTCATATGCAAAAGAAGGGGGAGGGGGGAGGGTCTTATTTCACACTTGCAGTGGGCTTTCCAGCTACCTTTTCAACAGAGCTAAACTGAGAGCTTTCAAGTAAGTTTTTAAACCATTTTATACTGGATTTTTATATCAGTATCTGTGCATCTTATTCTTTATAGTAGTGTCTATTACATGCAATATGTTATATGAAAATTAGTGTATACTGTCCCTTTAAGCAGGAATCCTAATTATGTATATAATGTTCTACAGACATTTTTTCTGATTTTATATATATTTTCGCACTGGCATTGTAGAGGTTAGGGGGAATGTTTGCAATAGATAACAGCGTTTAGGGGGTTAACAACAAGGATTTTTTTGTATTGGGGTTTATGGCAGTCAGGGAGTTGTTATGTGATTGTGTTATGGCATTTAGGGGGGATTAATAGTGTATTTTAAGGCTAGATAGTTATGGCTGTTTAGGGGTCCATAGTATATGGCTGGGGTGCAGTTAGGGCAAATATTCATTAGTAAGAGAAGGGAATATAGCATTTTATTTTTTGGTGTACATTTAGGAGAAAATATATGTATTTTAATATTATGAGACAATTAAAAAAGCATTGTAGAATTTAATGCAAGAAAAGTTACCTTTAATTGATAGTTACTTTTTACTTATATTATGCAACTGCTCCAATCTTTCCATTAAAGAGAAACATATATCATGTAAAAACTGAAACATGAGATTTATTCCTATAAAACTCCTTGCCGTTTGAAAAAACTATTAGCGTCAAAACATATTTAGCCCCTTCCATTTACTAATGATTAGTGGAAAGAATGTCAAATATTTATGTGATAATATAGACAGGGGAGCTGTAAACAAAAATAATTTAAATGTCTGTCAGGTGGGCACATGCCAAAGAGCAAGTGAGGTGTTTATCCAGCCTGTCAACAGTTTGCTGACTATTTTACCAATTAGAACATTTTTAGAGAGAAAAATATAAGATTGCTATGATGTTCAGACTTAGTCATGTAAAGATTTTCTGAGACTCATAGTCACGGTATCAAAAAAATGCAGTAATGGAGGAGACACAAAAACGTAAAATATTTACACAAGTGTCCAAAAATGTATTTATTTAGATGTGTAGAAAGTGTAACTTTTTTATTACTGTAAGAAAAAAACATTAAAACTGTGTAAATGCTAAACTCTGCCCCCATGTTGCTAACAATGATGTTTTTAGCAGCAACACGCACATAAGTTTACATAGTCCTGACCTGGTTTAATACTTTATAAGTTATAAGAAAATGTAGCTTTAATTATTTTGCATCTGCTCTAAATTCTGCCTCATTTACCCTGTGGCTGACAAAGAGAGCACAAATGTGCTGTAACTTAATTCCTTGCTACCCCCTCTGTCAGCCAATGAGATTTAACTTGTAAAGTTCACTAACATATTTCTTTTTTTTATTATTCTCTTTAAAGGAACAGGAAACCCCAACAATGGATTTCATGCTTTGGATAGAACATACAAAATTAAAAAAAACTGTTTTCATATTAGCTTCATTCTCTTGTTATCCTTGACTAAAGGAACAGCATTGCCCTTCTAGCAGCTAGATGAACACATCATCTTAGCCAATCACAAGAGACAAATGTGTTCAGGCACCAATCAGCAGCTACCTCCGACTAGTTTAGGATATGTGCATATTCTTTTTCAACAAGGGATACCAAGAGAATGAGGCACATTTGAAAATTTGAAAGTGAATTTAAAAGTGTCTTAAAATAACATGCTCTATCTGAATCATGCAAGTTTAATTTTGACTGTCCTATCCCTTTAAGCACTTACAATATTATGATTTTTCAATAATACAAGTGTAAGATATATGAATAAGAACATATAGAATATAGTGTCCGATTTTTCATTTTGTTCATACATTTAAATTTGATTATATTATTTTTTTAAAGTAATTCAAATGAGACATTGAGGCACAGACAGCATTTTCTTACAGTAAAGTGTCTGTCCTCAAGACATTGGGAGGTCTCTGTGTTATTGCAGATGATATTATCAGCTGTTGACGAGGGCCTGTCCATTCCTAGACACAAGCCATTTCCTCATTGCTTGGGGCTACTAGCCTAATGTGGAGCCCATAATTTGATGATTAACTTTGCAGAAGATTTGTAAGAGGCTTGCCTATCTTACCAGTGAGTGGAATATTTTCCTCACTAAATACATTCAGCAGATCTGGAAACGGCCAGTCTGAAATATTTTTAAGAGTGGAATAAATGGTTCCAGTTAGCTTTTTTTTTTTTACAGTTCCTTGGGGAAATGGCAACCATAGCAAATATCTTCTTTTTTTTTAGCACTGCTTTTAAGTACAGCCAGACTGCTCTGTATGGAGCCACTGTGAATGGAAGGAGAGAATGAGGGAGTGTGGCAGACTGCCTATCAGTAATTCCCTGTCAGAGATTAACAAGCAGGAAAAGGCTGCAGTTGATATCAGAGATTGCAAAGGCCGCCAATATACTGAGTATAAACTAAGTAACTTATACTTACAGGAAGTAAATGCTCTTATTTTTTTCGCTTTTTTGCTTACATTTTGTAACACAGACATAAGTTTTGCTAGAGTGACATTAAAGTTATTTTTACACTTGAATAGTAGATATAAGTAATTAAAGGGACATGAAACCCAAATTTTTTCTTTCATGATTTAGAAAGAGCATGTAATTTTAAACAATTTACTAATTTACATCTATTACCTAATTTGCTTCATTCTCTTGATATCCTATGCTGAAAAGCATATCTAGATATGCTCAGTAGCTGCCGATTGGTGGCTGCACACAGATGCCTCGTGTGATTGGCTCACCCATCTGCATTGCTATTTCTTCAACAAAGGATATCTAAAGAATGAAGCAAATTAGATAATAGAAGTACATTGGAATATTGCTTAAAATTGTATTCTCTATCTGAATCATGAAAGAAAAAATTTGGGTTTAGTGTCCCTTTAAGCACTGCTTTGCAAAAAGTTATTTTCAAACAAAAATAAAATTTTAACACAAGTGACGGAGAATTTTCTCAGCCCAATTTCTTGTAGGTTTTTTTTTTTTAACTTTCCAGTTGGGCCTGGCTACAACAACAGTAGTTGTCATGAGGTGGATATTCTTTGGAAGGGAAGATAATCGATGTGGATTACCAAGATGGTGTAGGTTTTGACTTTTATGACTTCATGGAGCTATGGATGCCATTACAATGTATGTGAATGATGGACTAACAGTGAGAGGGGCTGGAACAGAGGTCATACCTGGCAGGTGATTCTAGTGGGCCTGGTGCTAGTCCTGAGTGCTGTAAGGAGATTGGATATTAATGGCCGGCCCCTCTGAATTGGCCCAGTAGCAGTGTGTTAAAAACATAAATTATGCTTACCTGATAATTTAATTTCCATCGTGGGGATGAGAGTCCATGGCTTCATTCATTACTTGTGGGACTTAAGAACCTGGCCACCAGTAGAAAGCAAAGACACCCCAGCCAAAGGCTTAAATACCTCCCCCACTTCCCCCATCCCCCAGTCATTCTGCTGAGGTAACAAGGAACAGTAGGAGAAATATCAGGGTATAAATTGTGCCAGAAGAACAAAAACTAAATTTAGGTCCGCCAACCGGAGACTGTGGACTCTCCTCCCCACAATGGAAATGAAAATATCAGGTAAGCATAATTTATGTTTTCCATCTAAAGGGGCGGAGAGTCCACTGCTCCATTCATTACTTGTGGGAAACAAATACCCAAGCTCTAGAGGACACTGAATGAACAAATGGGAGGGTAAAAGGGAGGCGGACCCTATCCTGAAGGCACCACAGCATGCAAACCTTTCTCCCAAAAACTGCTTCTGACAAAGCAAAAACGTCAAATTTTTAAAACTTTTTAACAGTATGTAAGGAGGAACAGGTAGCCGCATTACAAATCTGCTCCATAGAGGTCTCATTCTTGAAGGCCCAAGAAGAAGCCACAGCTCTAGTTGAATGAGCTGTGATCCTCTGAGGAGGCTTATGTCCCGCTGTCTCGTAAGCCAAGCAAATCATGCTCCTCAACCAAAAGGACAAAGAAGTGGAAGAGGCTTTCTGCCCCTTGTGTTTCCCTGAATACACTACAAAAAGAGATGTAGTCTGTCTGAAATCCTTCATAGCCTGAAGATAAAACTTCAAGGCTCAAACCACATCCAAATTATGAAGTAACCTCTCCGCAGAGGAAGAATGGTTAGGACACAAAGAAGGAACAACTATTTCCTGATTGATGTTACGGTTAGACACAACTTTGGGAAGAAACCCCAAGTCAGTGTGAAGAACAGCCTTATCAGCATGAACAACCAGATAAGGAGGCTCACATTACAAGGCCACCAACTCAGATACTCTGCGTGCCGATGCAATAGTTAACAGGAAGAGAACCCTCCAAGAAAGAATCTTTGTTACAAACTGCTATTTGTGACTGGCCCTTTAAATGGAAGGTTGCCCTGCTTCTCTGGATTTTGGAGAAGCCTATTTGCCAGCCTCCTTCCTCATGACTATGGCCCCTGGAAGATTGTGCCCCTGAGAGTATATTGACTTTTGTTGGGTGTGTGTGGCCCTTTGGGAAACGTCTGGGGACATATTGTGACTTTGATGAACAATGCCCCTTTAAGACTATGTCCCCAGACCTGTGAAATGACTTGTCCCTGGCTTTCTCCCACTTGGTTCAGTTTCATTGTGTGCCATTAAGAGTTAAATTTTGTTCAGCTTCAAGAAACCTATTCTAAATACAAGTCTGCTGGGATTAGCTCTAATTAGGTTTAGTGATCAACTTTCCCATTGTCTAATCAGACTAGTATTGATAAGGTGGACTGCATTGTTTTATTGTGTGTAATGTTATCTGCTGAAGTAAATGTTGTGGCCTGTCAAAGGGAGTGTCTCTCTATCTAATATCAAATGTGTGATGGGGGATTTTATGCCTCCCCCTGAGAGTGTCCTGTTTGCATGTAACCTGAATAAAAGCAGGCTGTGTGCTCCAGCACATCAGACCTATGTTGACCCTCTAACTTGAAGCTTTGACTCATGTTTGTAGGATACAGCTTATAATCACTACAGGGATTGCTATGCTCTTCATACTCCCTTAGCTACAGGGATTGCTACAGAAGGAAGAGGTTCACCTACTGGAGCCTGGTCATAGGTCCAGGGCGCAGAGCAGACGGCGAGATACCAGCCCAGCAGCGGTGGTTCATAGAGTCTGCATTACTTATGGTGGCTACGCAGCAGTTATAGTGTCCACGGTGCTGCTGCTCCTTTGGTGAGCGCTAGGAGCATCCTTTTCTACGGTCCAACTTCCAGCCAGCCTGGAGGCAACCGTAACAATCTTTATGTCAGTAGAGTGCATATGTTCAAACAGAACCCTCTGCAACATCTTAAGAACCAAGTTCAAGCTCCAGTGTGGAGCAGACTGTCTAAAGACAGGCCTGATTCTGTATAGAGCCTGAACAAAAGACTGAATATCAGGAAGCTCTGCAAGCCTCTTGTGCAATAAAACAGATAACGCTGAAATATGTCCCTTCAAGGATCTGGCGGCAAGTCCCTTCTCCAACCCATGCTGGAGAAAGGATAAAATCCTGGATACCTTCACCTTGTGCCAAGGATATCCATGTCTCTCACACCAGGACAAGTAAGTCCTCCACACCTTATGATAGATGCGACGAGTGACCAGCTTCCTGGCCGCCTGAACAAGAGTATGAATTACTCTGTCAGAGAAACCTCTCTTGGCTTAAGACTAATCATTTACAATCTCCACGCAGTCAACCTCATAGAATCTAGATTTTGATGGTGGAAGGGACCCTGTACTAGCAGATCCTTGTGACAGGGTAACCTCCATGGTGGATAAGATGACATCCCCACCAGATCCACAAAACACCTCCTCCATGGCAATGCCAGAACAATCAGAATAGTCAAAGCTTGCTCCTGCTTGATGTGGGCCACTACACGAGGTAGAAGGGGCAACGGTGGAAAAATGTAAACTAAGTTGAACCCCCAAGACACCACCATTGCTAGAGAGCTTTTCATTTCCCCCCTGATGGTTGATGTAGGCCACCAAGGTAATGTTGTCTGTCTAGAATCTGATGAAGCTGAACGACCCCAGGAGAGGACAAGCCTTCAGAGCATTGTGGATTGCTCGAAGTTCCAGAATATTGATCGGGAGGAGAGACTCCTCTCGAGTCCACTTTCCCTTTGCCATCCTGGCACCCTAAACAGCTCCCCATCCTGCCAGACTTGCGTCCGTAGTCACAATCTCCCAGGATGGTCTCAGGAAGGATGTCCCTTGGGACAGTTGTTCCAGACAGATCCACCATGAGAGGGATTCCCTCGTCCGATCATCCAGAGAAATCTGTTGGGAGTGATCGCCGTTCCACTGTCTCAACATACACAGTTGAAGAGGTCTGAGATGGAACCTGGCGAATGGAATGACATCAATGCTTGATACCATGAGCCCAATCACCTCCATACACTGAGCCACAGAGGGTCTGGAGGAGGTCTGGAGGGCCAGACAGGTGGACGTAATTTTCCTGTGTCACTGATCTGTGATAAATATCTTCATGGATATAGTCTATTATCGTGCCCAGGAATTCTACCTTGTTGCTGGGAACCAGGGAACTCTTTCCTGAGTTTATTTTCCATCCATGAGACTGGAGGAGAAGAAGAGCCCTCAAGTGTTCCTCTGCAAGACTGAATGACGGCGTCTGGACTAGGATGTTGTCCAGATAGGGCGCCACTGCAATGCCTCTGTATCTGGCTACTGCAAGAAGTGCCCCTAGAACCTTTGTGAAGACTCCTGGGGCCGTCGCCAGACTGAAGGGAAGGGCTACAAACTGGAAGTGTTGGCTCAGAAAAGCAAATCTTCAAGTCTATAGTTGTCATGAACTGTCCCTCTTGAACTAGGAGCAGAATAGATCTGATTGTTTCCATTTTGAACAATGGAACTTTCAGAAACTTGTTTAAGCATTTGAGGTCCAGAATCAGGCAAAATGTGCCTTCCTTTTTTGGACCACGAAAAGGTTTGAATAGTACCCTAGACCTCTCTTTGCTGGAGGTACTGGTACAATTACTCAGAGAGAAGAGAGATCTCACACACATTCAGAAAGGCGTCCCTCTTCTCTGGTCTTGAAGACAGGTTTTACAGGAGGAATCTGCCCCTTTGCGGATGAGATCTGAAACCTATCCTGTAACCCTGGGCGACAAGCCCCAGAACCCAAGGGTCTTGAACATCCTGCAACCATACTTCTTAGAAGAAAGATAATCTGCCCCCTACTCGGCCGCCCCTTCATGCCGATTTTGTCTTGGCGGCTTTTTGTTCTGCTTGGACTTATTCCAAGACTGAGCTGGCTTCCAAGATCCCTTGGACTGCTCCATCATCGCCGCAGGCTGCTGGCAATGGGCCTTGTCCAAACGAAAGGGACGAAAAGTAGATCCCTTAGGTTTAGCTTTCTTATCCTGTGGCAAGAAGGCACCCTTGCCTCCCGTGACCGTGGATATGATTGAGTCCAGTCCAGGACCAAATAGGATCTTTCCCTGAAAGATACGGGATAGAAGCCTAGATTTAGAGGTCATGTCCACATGACCATGACTGCAGCCACAGAGCCCTATGGGCTAGGGCAGAAAAACCTGAAAACTTTGCATTCAGGTGAATAATCTGCATATTGACGTCACAAATTAAAAAATTAGCTACCCTTAAGGTCCTAATTCTATCCTGTATCTTGTCAAGGGGAGTTTCCCTCTCGACCATCTCAGACTGGGATTCACACCAATATTTCACAGGGATTCACACCAATATTTCACAGCTCCGGCTACCGCAGCTACTGCTCCTTCCTGCTGAAAAACAAACCCTGTGTGCTGAAACATCTTTCTCAACATGTATTCTAACTTTTTATCCATGGGCTCTTTAAACAATGAACTATCCTTGAGGGGAATCGTTGTATGCTTTGCGAGCGTGGAGATGGCACCATCCACCTTAGGGACAGTCCCCCTTAGCTCCAGCTCAGAGTCCGGAACGGGGACAAGTTTCTCAAAAGAAGAGGAAGGGGATTAACCCAATTCCTCCCATTCATTCTTAATAATGTTAGCCATCTTAACAGGAACCGGGAAGGTTTGAGGCACCACCCTGTCCTCATATACTTTATCAAGTTTAGGAATCGAAGATTCCTCCAGTAGTTTCAGTTCCGGAACCTCCAACGTAGCAAGCACTTGCTTCAGTAGAAAGCGTAAATTTTCCATCCTAAACCTAAAGTATGGTTCCTCCACAGCTGGAGGTTTAGATGACACGGACTTCGACCAAGAAGGAACGTCCTTCGAAGAGTCAGAGTAGTCCTTGTCAGCAGAAAACCTTTCTAAGCTATGCATTGGAGTGATGACCACTGGGCCGGGCCGCAATGTTTTGACTTACATTTGCATTTAGCAGAACGTGGTAAGGCACTAACCAGTGCAGACACCACCATTTGCAGCTGATCCGCAAGATCTGACAGCCAGCAGCCCTCTCCCTCAGGAGGATTAGCTGTGCCCTGGGAGAGCTGCATGTGTAATCGGAGATGAATGTAGGGAACGCACCTCACGCGAAGAACCCTCAGAGGTGGATGACTCAGTAGTACTAAACATCATATTCTTTCTAGATGTAGTAATCTTATCAAGGCATGTGGAACAGAGTTAGGCAGGCGGATCTACCAGAACCTCCTCACAATAAACACAGGTATTAGACTTTGTTAAAGAGGGAGTACCTTCCAAAGCGTCAGAGTCCACCATAGCTTACGCTTTTATTACGGACTAGATTTACTATATAAATGGCACAATTGTTTATCCAATGGCCGGGGCACTCACCACCTCCTTAGACCCGGACCACAGAAAAAAATGCTTTGTCTCTTGCAACCGCCGGACAAGAAGAGTAAGTTGAAGAGGCCCCACACAGTCACATGGAGTGCCTCGCAGGACCGCCCCTGCACTAGGGAGAAAAACGCACCAAATAGGCCACCTAAGTAACTCCCAAAAATGTCACCTGTAGTCCATCATTGCCAGAGCCTCATCTTACACATATCGCAGCAATGACACAACAAATAACATTATGTTCAACCCCCCCATTCAATAATCCCCCTTCCAGGGAACCCTTGATTCTATAAAGATAAAAGGTGAGTGTGACTGTGACCCTGTCTTCTTGCGTTATCATTGTGTATATAAAAAATAAAACAATCTTACCTGAATCTATGCCATGGAACAGGAACACTGTCCTTCAAGTGTGACAGTATAGTAGCATCGCTCCTGACATGGACTTGAGTGTAGGAAGCAGGCAGCGAAACTCATCAATGCTGATTGCTTATGGAGCTGTTAATGTGAGTCAGGATGATTTTGCAGAAAGACTCTCCCTGCATCTCTAGACTCTAACTTTCACCCATGCTTTCACTGAGAGGCTGACAGGACTACTTTAAACTCCAGTCCGATTTCAAAGAGTACTACCCTCCATAAGATATAGAAATACCTGTTACACTATGCAAGCGTAACTCTAGGGGGCGCTAGAAGAAATATATAATTTTTAAAAATATAATTTTTAAAAAAAGGCCAACCAAGGCCTAATATAAATATAGATGTATTACAACAATCTGTAGGATAATACTGAAGTATAGTAAAAACAATAAACACTATAAAAATAATATAAAATGATCAGATAATAATGTATAAAGACAAAATAATAATGACAATTACAGAAAAAATGAGACATGGACTCTCATCAAATGTGATGTGATGAGATCAATATAAACAGAAAATGCAGCTTAAAACAATATATAATAAATAAATAATATTAAGTCTCTAATAAGTTCTTATCTGTATATGATATTGATGCTCAGACAGTCCCAAGATTAGGAGGGCACTTCAGAGGTTTATTAGTCCTCCTGGGTAGCACATATATAAGATTCTCCCTTAGATCCAGAAGTCAGCTCCTTGTCACAAAACCAGTCTGGGTAAATACTCTCTCTGTGCAAAGAAAATCACAAAGACAAGGGCGCCTCCTCGTGTGATATAGTTTGGACAAATGTAAAAATAGGTGAATACAGATTTTATACTCACAAGTAAAGCAGCACTCTGTTGTGCTTATAGAGGCAAACTGGGAGTTCACAGTGTCCCAGTTCACTGACCAAGGCAGTGCAACAAATCACTCCAGGGTAGATTTCAATCAAGCTCAGGCTCTCAGCGAAGAGTTAAAATACCATAGTTTAATGGTGCAGTAAAATACAATATAAAATGTCACAAATGTGACCGTAACAATGGATAAACAAGCAACTAGTTTCTCAGATCTCTGTCTGTTGCTTGTTTATCCATTGTTACGGTCACATTTGTGACATTTTATATTGTATTTTACTGCACCATTAAACTATGGTATTTTAACTCTTCGCTGAGAGCCTGAGCTTGATTGAAATCTACCCTAGAGTGATTTGTTGCACTGCCTTGGTCAGTGAACTGGGACACTGTGAACTCCCAGTTTGCCTCTATAAGCACAACAGAGTGCTGCTTTACTTGTGAGTATAAAATCTGTATTCACCTTTTTTTACATTTGTCCAAACTGTATCACACGAGGAGGCGCCCTTGTCTTTGTGATTTTCTTTGCACAGAGAGAGTATTTACCCTCCATAAGAGACTACTCCGAATCTTCCGACACTTCTCTGCCAACCTCCTGCGATGAAATGCAAAGAATGACTGGGTGATGGGGGAAGTAGGGGAGGCATTTAAGCCTTTGGCTGCAGTGTCTTTGCCTCCTCCTGGTGTCCAGGTTCTTAATTCCCACAAGTAATGAATTAAGTCGTGGACTCTCCTCCCCTTTAGATGGAAATTGTTCTTCATGCCATTTCTCAAGTTGAAGAACTTTGATTTTGAGGTTCGGGTAGATGTACGAGATAGGTTGTGGTTATTATTGGCTTAGTGGTTCAGCCATCAGGTAGTAAGGAGCACCTTGGTTGACAGTGTGGAAAACGTCCTACATTTTAGAGACAGCATGGGGTGTCTTTACCTGTTATTAGTTTGCATCTATTGGCACTGGAAACCTTTAATTTTAAAATTTCCAGGTGTTACTAAGCTGTTTGTCGGTGACAAATCTTAAAGGTGAAATGCTGTACGTGTTGTCTGTTCTTTTCATTTTGGGTTGCTATTATTTAGAGTGACTTTTCCCTTGACTTTTTCTAGGATTCTCGAGTTGACCAGCAGGAGTCAAATTGTTTGGGGTTCAGTGGTGTTTTGTATTCAAGGAGTTGACTTTTTCTCTTTTTAAGAAGATTGAGAACTGTTCCTTGTGGTAAGGGTAAAATTAGTTTTCTTGTTTTTGAAGGGGGTGGCAGATTCTTCTTGTGTGGTGTTTGTGGACTACTTGGAAGTTGGACCTTTTTCAACATTGATAGCACAGCCTTTTCTCTGCTTTAGTTCTTGTCTTTGCTTGGGTAGACCTTACATCATTTTACTGTTGATTGCAGTCCAATCATCTCTGGGAGCAATGTAAATACACGATTTTCAGGAAAACCAGACATTTAAAAAAAAATTTGTAGCATATACAATAAACACATTCAATAGTACTCACCGGTCATAGAGAAAGATGCATACATAAGTATTTCACTGTAGACAGAAAAACTTCCTGAGAAACATGAATCTTTTTATCCATACATACAAATCTATATAATACTTTGAACAACCTGTGATTCTTACCATATAGACACAGTGGAAAAGTTAATTTGCAAATCAGTGAGATTGACTTATTGAGTGACAAAGAGATTGATAAGCTTAATGAAAAGTTACAAATAATGTAAATTTTCAGTCAGTATTAATTAGATGAATGTATTCTAAATAATTATGATCTTATCACAGTAGCATACAGAAAACAATAACAATAAAAAAAGTCAAGGAAATGTTTTAAAACTGCGAGTCCAAAACTAAAGCATAATTCTCTAGGTTCACGACGGCAAATTTCCCTAAATAAATACTGTGATTCAGCAAAAATAGTTAAAAAGATAAAAAATATAACTGTGTAATGCCAACTGCTCAAGCAGGAAGATTTAAAAGAATAATGATACCAATTTTTTTCTTTCGTGATTTAGATAAAGCATGCGATTTTAGGCAACTTTCTAATTTACTCATATTTTCAATTTTTCTTCGTTTTCTTGGTATCTTTATTTGAAAAATCAGGAATGTAAGCTAACAAGCCGGCCCATCTTTGGTTCAGCACCTGGGTAGTGCTTGCTGATTGGTGGCTAAATGTAGCCACCAATCAGCAATCGCTACTCAGGGTACTGAACCAAAAATGGTCCGGCTCCTAAGATTAAATTCCTGCTTTTTCAAATAAAGATACCAAGAGAACAAATAATTTGATAATAGGAGTAAATCAGAAAGTTCTTAAAATTGCATGCTTTATCTGAATCATGAAATTAAAAAAATTGGGTTCAGTATCCCTTTAATCAAAGTTTATTTAACAGAAAGTAAAATTACATGAATTGAAAAATATAAGTTTGTAACAGATGGCATTGTTCCCCATCTTCATGTAAGTGACAAACTAGTAATCGTACTAAAACATATCACTGTGCCAATTATTAAAACACAAGCTCCATAATAGAGATAACCTAATCACAATCAAAGTATCTTTGCAAACATATATAAGAAAGCGCCTAGACAGGCTGAAGTGAGGAATTCGCCTTTTTGGGGGGATTTTTATAAATATGTTTTTTGTGACTCATTTGATTCATAACCCCTTTATTTCCCTGTTTTTGTTATCTTGACGTCTTTTTTTTTTCTTGGACATTTATTTTGGACATACTATATACTTATATTTTTTTCATTCACTAGAATCATCACACAGGCTCTATTTTTTTTACTCAAACCCTCATTTTTGGAGTTTAATTAAGATTTTCATATATTATATATATATATATATATATATATATATATATATATATATATATATATACACACACACAGGGAGTGCAGAATTATTAGGCAAATTAGTATTTTGACCACATCATCCTCTTTATGCATGTTGTCTTACTCCAAGCTGTATAGGCTTGAAAGCCTACTACCAATTAAGCATATTAGGTGATGTGCATCTCTGTAATGAGAAGGGGTGTGGTCTAATGACATCAACACCCTATATCAGGTGTGCATAATTATTAGGCAACTTCCTTTCCTTTGGCAAAATGGGTCAAAAGAAGGACTTGACAGGCTCAGAAAAGTCAAAAATAGTGAGATATCTTGCAGAGGGATGCAGCACTCTTAAAATTGCAAAGCTTCTGAAGCGTGATCATCGAACAATCAAGCGTTTCATTCAAAGTAGTCAACAGGGTCGCAAGAAGCGTGTGGAAAAACCAAGGCGCAAAATAACTGCCCATGAACTGAGAAAAGTCAAGCGTGCAGCTGCCAAGATGCCACTTGCCACCAGTTTGGCCATATTTCAGAGCTGCAACATCACTGGAGTGCCCAAAAGCACAAGGTGTGCAATACTCAGAGACATGGCCAAGGTAAGAAAGGCTGAAAGACGACCGCCACTGAACAAGACACACAAGCTGAAACGTCAAGACTGGGCCAAGAAATATCTCAAGGCTGAGGTTTTATGGACTAATGAAATGAGAGTGAGTGTTGATGGGCCCGTGGCTGGATTGGTAAAGGGCAGAGAGCTCCAGTCCGACTCAGACGCCAGCAAGGTGGAGGTGGAGTACTGGTTTGGGCTGGTATCATCAAAGATGAGCTTGTGGGGCCTTTTTGGGTTGAGGATGGAGTCAAGCTCAACTCCCAGTCCTACTGCCAGTTTCTGGAAGACACCTTCTTCAAGCAGTGGTACAGGAAGAAGTCTGCATCCTTCAAGAAAAACATGATTTTCATGCAGGACAATGCTCCATCACACGTGTCCAAGTACTCCACAGCGTGGCTGGCAAGAAAGGGTATAAAAGAAGAAAATCTAATGACATGGCCTCCTTGTTCACCTGATCTGAACCCCATTGAGAACCTGTGGTCCATCATCAAATGTGAGATTTACACGGAGGGAAAACAGTACACCTCTCTGAACAGTGTCTGGGAGGCTGTGGTTGCTGCTGCACGCAATGTTGATGGTGAACAGATCAAAACACTGACAGAATCCATGGATGGCAGGCTTTTGAGTGTCCTTGCAAAGAAAGGTGGCTATATTGGTCACTGATTTGTTTTTGTTTTGTTTTTGAATGTCAGAAATGTATATTTGTGAATGTTGAGATGTTATATTGGTTTCACTGGTAAAAATAAATAATTGAAATGGGTATATATTTGTTTTTTGTTAAGTTGCCTAATAATTATGCACAGTAATAGTCACCTGCACACACAGATACCCCCCTAAATAGCTATAACTAAAAACAAACTAAAAACTACTTCCAAAACTATTCAGCTTTGATATTAATGAGTTTTTTGGGTTCATTGAGAACATGGTTGTTGTTCAATAATAAAATTAATCCTCAAAAATACAACTTGCCTAATGATTCTGCACTCCCTGTATATATAGATATATATATATATATATATATATATATATATATATATATATATATATATATATATATACTGTTGTTTCTGATGTTATTATATTTTGTTTGATTTTAATTGACTAATAATTCAACTTTTATGTACATTATATACCCCTAAATATATTTAGAAGTGCAGTTATTATATCACAATTTAGCCAGTCTAGGCACTTCCTTAGATATGATTACTCACAAACTAGGAATGGACTGTGTTAGTGATGGGTGTCACAGCATTTAGCGGTTGATCACAATAAATTGTCTAACCATTTTCTGCATTTTTTTTAGCCACCGATATGCACTTCTTGAATTCAAGCAGATCACAAACAGTCATTTTCCATTGTTTTTTGGAACCGAAAACTTATTATCAGTCTGACAAAAAAAGATCCTATAAATTACATGGACAGTCGTGCTCAAAGTGATCACAATCTAATTTCTGATTTTTCTATTTAATTTTTCTTTTACCCAATATGACAGCTAAAGATGCTTGATAAAATGGCAAAATTGTCTTTTTAATTTATTATTGAGTACTTCAGCAGAATTTGGAATAAAAATAAAAATATGGCATTTTCAGCGTTAAAACAGCACTGCAGCTATTACAAGTCTTGTCAGTATAGCTGTACTGCAAGCCTTTTAGCCTGTAACGCAACATCAGTACCGCACTCGTAAAAATTAAGTTTTTTCATGGGACTTCCATAGTGCTGCCATTACGAGTCTTGCGTTGCATCCTAAAATGACAAGATCCGTAACGTCATCTAAATGCAGTAGTTATGAGTTTTACGCTACAAATCTGTAACATAAAACTCATAACTGAAGTGTTAAAAAGTACACTAAACACCCATAAACTACCTATTAACCCTAAACCCGAGGCCCCTCCCGCATCACCAACCCTATTTTAAAGTTATTAACCCCTAATCTGCCGCTCCTGACATCGTCGCCACTAATAAAATTTATTAACCCCTATTCCGCCGCTTCCCGACATCGTCCCACCTATAATAAAGCTTATTAAACCCCTAAACCGCTGCCCTCCGCATCACAAACACTATTTAAATATAATTGACCACTAATCTGCCATCTGCCCACATCGCCCCCCACTATACTAAAGTTATTAACCCCTAATCCGTTGCTCCCCTACACCTCTACCACTATAATAAACATATTAACCCTAAACCGAAAGCCCACCCACAACGAAATATACTAAATTAAACTATTAACCCCTAAACTGAAAGCCCCCCACATCGCAATAAACTAATTTTAAATTAGTAACCCCCTAAACCTAACTCCCCCTAACTATTATTAAAATTACAATTCCCCTATCTTAAATTAAAACTTACCTGTCAAATTAAAAAAACTAAGTTTAAACTAACAATTAATCTAATAAAACTATTAAACTAAAATTAAACTAACTACCAATTAAAATAAACTAAACTACACATTAAAAAAATCCTAACACTACTCTAAAAATTACAAGTATCTAAGTATCTACAAAGTATCTAATTACAAAAATAAAAAATACTAAATTACAAAAAATAACAAACACTAAGTTACGGAAATTTGAACAGCCAATCATCCAAATAGAATGAGAGCTGCGTAAATCCCTATTGGTTGATTTGAACAGCCAATAGGATTTTAGCAGCTCTAATTCCTATTGACTGATTCAAATTTTTTAGCCAATAGGAATGCAAGGTACGCTATTTTGAAACGGCTCCCTAGCATTGAAGATTCAGTGTACGGCGGGCGACCATATGAAGAGGATGTTCCGCGCCAGATGTCTTCAATTAAGATAGAAGATGCCACCTGGACTGAAGAATGAAGAGGCCATCTGATGAAGACTTCTCGCCGCTTGGATGAGAACTTCGCCGCCGGGATAAAAAATTGAAGAGGCCACCTGGATGAAGACTTCTCGCTTCCTGGATGAGGACTTTGCCGCCGGGATGAAGATCGTTCAAGTGGGACTTCAAAACTGTAAGTGGATTGTCGGGGTCAGTGTTAGGTTTTTTTTTAAGGGTTTTTTTTTGGGTGGGTTTTTATTTTAGGTTAGGGTTTGGGCAGCAAAAGAGCTAAATGCCCTTTTAAGGGCAATGCCCATACAAATGCCCTTTTTAGATAGCTTAGGTTTTTTAGATAGTTTTTTTTTTTTATTTTGTGGGTTTTGGGGGTATTGGGGGTTTGTAATGTTAGTGGGTCTTTGTATTTTTTTCAGAAAAAGAGCTGATTTCTTAAGGACAATGCCCTACAAAAGGCCCTTTTAAGGGCCCTTGGTAGTTTTTTCTAGATTAGGCTTTTTTATTTTGGGGGGTGTTTTTTTTAAAGGGTATTAGGAATAGGAATAATTTTTTTTTTGGATATTTTGTTGTTGTTGTGATTTTAGTGTTTTTTTTTTATTTTTTGGTAATTTTAGGTTTTAGTGTAAGGTAGCTTAGGTTTTATTTCACAGGTAATTTTGTATTTATTTTAAGTAGGTAGTTAGTAAATAGTTAATAACTATTTACTAACTAGTCTACCTAGTTAAAATAAATACAATTTACCTGTGAAATAAAAATAAAACCTAAGATAGCTACAATATAACTATTAGTTATATTGTAGCTAGCTTAGGTTTTATTTCACACGGTAAGTATGTATTTAGTTTTAACTAGGTATTATTTAGTTAATAATTGTAACTTTAATTTAGCTCTATTGTAATTATGTTAAAGTTAGGGGTGTTATGGTTAGGTTTAGAGTTAGGTTTAGGGGGAGGGTGTAGGGGTTAATAGTTTAATTTAGATTTTTGCGATGTGGGGGGCTGGCGGTTTAGGGGTTAATAGATTTATTTAGTGGTAGTGATGTGGGAGGCCAGAAATGTAGGGGTTAAAAGCTTTATTTAGTTGAGGCGCTGTCGGGGAAGCGGCGGAATAGGGGTTAATAGATTTATTATAGTGTGGGCAATGTTGGGGTGCAGGGGAATAGGGGGTTAATAATTTTAGTATAGTGCGGCGATATCGGGAGCAGCAAATTAGGGGGTTAATAGTTTTATTTAGGTGGCAGCGATATCGGGGGGCCGCAGATTAGGGGTTAATAACATTTTGTAAGGTGGCGGCGATGTCAGGTGGGAGGCAGATTAGGGGTGTTTAGACGTGGGGTTTATGTTAGGGTGATAGGTTTAAACGTAACTTTTTTTCCCATAGTCATCAATGGGGCTGCGTTACGGAGCTTTCATTCCGCAGATCGCAGGTGTTAGACTTTTTTCTGACCCGCTCTCCCCATTGATATCTATGGGGAAAGTGTGCACGAGCACGTCGAGTACGATCGGGTTGATTGACACCCCCTGCTGGCGGCCCATTGGCTGCGAATCTGCAGGGGGCTCTTGTGAGCTGCTGGTGCAATGCTGAATACGGAGAGCGTATTGCTCTCTGCATTCAGCGAGGTCTTGCGGACCTGATCCGCACTGTCGGATCAGGTTCGCAAGACCTTTGTTAAATAGGCCTTATAATCTCCACCTCACACACTCATCTCCATTTCCCCCTTTAACACAACATGTTTCTTTACCTCTCAGTCCCTCTAATTCATCTTCTCAGCAACATCTACCTCACACCCTGCTCACTCTCAATCCAGCCCTCACACCTCAGCTTCTGTTTATCTTCCTAGCCATCCCTCCTCAAACACAGCCTCCTACTCACCTCTCTTACCACCTCCCTGATTTCCACTACTCTCCTCACCTTCTCACACAGCTTCTGATGGAAAACAGACATTTTACCCCAAGTATCCACCTCCCTCAAAGAATCCCACCCATGAAACTAACTCCACCCATTTTGACCCAACCTTAGACAAGGATCACCCATCCATTGGTTCCCCCTTTATTAAATTAGCTTATTTTCTGATCGTTCAACACTTGACCTGAATTTTAAAAAAAAGAAAATCCTTACATTACAAATAAAAAAAGCACCTAAAAAGCACTTGGTCAGTAAAATGTAAAAATCAAAGTATGCATAAAAATAATATTAATAGCACAAATTAACATTCATATTAGTAAAAATGCACATTTTCATTACACCATAAAATCCTTATTTTAAAGTACACAGACACAAATAAAAATTGGATTCAATATACTATGTAGTAGTGAAAAGTGCAAAATATAACATCCCTTAATTTTGTACCATATAATCAGATTTTTAATTAAATCTATGAATTCTGAGGATGCTCCCCTTGGCGTCTAAATTTTGCAGGGTAAGGTAAAGAACCACAGTTTTAATCAAGATTTTCATTTTGATTGGAACTGGAATTAAAGGGACATGAAACCCAGAATTTTTCTTTCATGATTCAGATAAAGAATACAATTTTAAACAACTTTCTAATTTATTTCTATTATTTAATTTGATTCCTTCTCTTGTTATCCTTTGCTGAAAGGTTTAACAGCTCCATGTAGAGAGATATCTTCTTGACATCTGTGTTGATTTAGTAAAAGCACACAGAAACAATGTCTCACTGATTAGTCAATATAACAAGTACAGAAAACACCAGCAAAACTATATTACTCAATAGCAACTGATCTGTAAAATGAAAATACACAGTAGTAAAATATCAGCTTTAAACACTAAAATGTCCCCACTAATATATTAAAAATACACATATTTATAGATTTAAATTTTGCCTCAAATAACATAAAAAATGCTGTCTTTATTTGACTGATAGTATTACCATGACACCAAGCTAGATATCAATCCTGTTGCAGAAATAAAGCCAGTATAAAAGAAAAAGCTGTGACAGCTAATTTTACTTACAACTACTTCTCTTCAACAGGATGATAATCAAATAACTATTATTTACTAACAGGGAATTATTTGTCTGTTACTAATTAATAATGGCTCATTTTCAATGGTTCCAATGATCATCCCGGTAAAGAGCTTCTGAACTTTATAAGTATATCACTGTAACTTATATTTTATAGGTATCGTTATTGATGCCCAGTATATAAACTAGTAAACTACACACAATTAACAATTGTGACACAATTATACCTAATCAAGACCTCTTTTCACAATACACC
Source organism: Bombina bombina (assembly GCF_027579735.1). Classification (NCBI taxonomy): domain Eukaryota; kingdom Metazoa; phylum Chordata; class Amphibia; order Anura; family Bombinatoridae; genus Bombina; species Bombina bombina. Next base: position 603,595,627 of record NC_069503.1, on the reverse strand, counting down.
TTAAAGGGACTGTACACTATAAAATTGTTTTTCCATAAATGTATTTTAAATGACTTGTTATACCAACTGCAGAGTATAAAATATTTGAGAAATTGCATTTTCGGGTTTATTTGTGTATCTGAAGTAGCTGGTTTTGTGCTTTGAAACCAAAGCCTATTACAATGGGTTGAGCTTCAGGTAATATCAGATCTCATTATGTTATCACTTTTATGTACACAGACTTGCTTCCTTATCTTATATTTGTCTGACACACCAAAGCTCAATACATAGAGAGAACAATGGAAAATTATCATTTTATTACTTAACTATCATGCCCCCACTGAGGGTGTGTAATCTCTTCTGCTGGCTGTGTATACTTAGGCTTGTCAATAGCGTATACGCCAGTATCAAAACTTTCAGTATAGGTTGGGAAACCACAAGCTAAATCAGCTATTTCAAATGCTGAAATATGAGTAAAGGAGCTACTTGCAACCAATTTAATACACTCTAGCAAGTAAAAAGTATCATTGGGAATAATTTAAAAGGGAGAAAGTTTTTGGGTGAACTGTCCCCTTTAACATTGATCCTTGTTACAACTACCCAACCATACATCCCTTAATGCAATAAACCCAGCAAGCCCAATGCTGCAATTAATCCTGTGATCAGCATGCCCCAATTAACCCAAATCATGACTTAGACCCACTCAACAATTCTGGTCTGACATGAAGTCCCATGCCCTTTATAATACCCTGGCCCACTTTCCCTTTTCTTAAAACTGTTAGTAATGTCCCTACCTTTAATCTTTATTTTAGTGGGGTCTTCATCAGACGCTTTAAACAGCAGCAAGAAAATTCATTGTTCTCTAATGTTTATTGAATTTTTAAAGCAATTGTAATTGGTTAAGGGATTAACAATTATTGTAGTGTAAGGATGAATAAAAGTGAATAGGACAAATATAATAACAAATCACAAGAAACCTTGATGAATTTGATACTGTTCTAAATAGTTTTATGTGCTTTTCTTATAAATTAATAAGAAGCATGACTACTTCTGATAAGACACTATTGAGGTCTGACTAAATATTTTTGCCAGGATTTTAATATGGGGCAAGTCAATTGTTTGTGGCAGTTCTTCTGCATATACTGCTCCTGTCAGTTGATTGAGACAGGATTGAGATCACTGTGAACTTGGTAATAACCTTTATTACAAAGCTCTAGGAAGTTTTTTATAAGAGAAAAAAAAAGGTTCTAATGAAGCCACTTCATTCAAACTGATTGGACATATAACCCCCATCTTTGAAAGAGGAGAGTCTCCTTTGACAGTTGTGGGTTCTCTCTCAAGTAATCTCCTTTTGCACTAGTTACCACCACATATTTTCTTGACAGTAGCTCTTTCAGCATACCTTTTCCCCATAAACCTCACTTGGCCAAATAAGGAGTGTTATGACCCTTTTATTGGTAGGCTACTGGCAAAAAAATGTCTTATGTTCTTACTTATGGAGAGAAAGGCTACTAAAGACAGAACGTACTGCATATATACAACACCTACAGTCGTGGCCAAAAGTATTGGTACCCTTACAAATTAAGAGTGGGCTGTCAATTCAATTTGTATCAGATGATATCATGAACTACTAGAGCTTTGTCTCAAGATCACACAATGTGAAAGGCGAACCAAAACGAATGTTGCACCTGCGCTATAACATTAAAAGTCTTCTGCTGAAAATCCTCCGGAATAGAGTTGGAAAGGCTGCTAATGGTTGATGGTCCGGCAGGAGCGGAAGGGGTGGAGTCACGCGCGGTGTTAGCGGGGAGGTATTCTGAGCGGGAAGGAGTACAGCCGCTCCCCAATACACCGGCAAGCTATCCTTGGGGCCGTGGTTTTCTTTAGACGGCCGGCGGATACTGCTCTGGCAGAGAGCGGCTTGCATTCCGGACCATTTGCAGGGGTATGAGGCCTTTTCCCCAGGCCTATGCTGACCGATGTCGGGCCCGATGCTAAAACATCACTGAGGAGGTCATAAGGTGACACAGCGCTACAGGGCAAACAGCAGTGAGGCCAAAGGCTTGGAAAGAACAGGCACGTGAGTGGTGGAAACTGCTTGAATGGCAACGCTAACAGCATGACAAGATTGGAGCCCTGTCGTGACAAAGAGGTATCCCAACCGCGATCTGGTGGACTCTGGTAAGGTAACCGGAGGGGGGTACGTTATAAGATAAGAAAGCTGCACCTTGCCAAAGACACTGCAGAACTAAGTAGCCCATCCGCAATTGATGGACATTAGCAAGAGAGCTGGTGAAGGGCGAAAAGCTGCAGGGAAGTGAGACACTTATACAACGTTTACAGAGAAAGGCTTAAAAGCAATAATCAGCCTTGGTGGTGGTCCAGAAAGGAATATCTGGGGGAACAGAGTACTGTCATTTTGGGGAACTTACAGGGAACTTTCAGCAATATTAATCTTAGATGCAGGAACTGCTTAACTGTTAAAATCCCGGCTAAAAATACAAAAGGATTTTCTCCAGCAATACCAATCCTAGACCCTGGAACTGTTTAACGGTCAAAACCCTGGCTAAAAATTCAAAAGGTCTTTCCCCACGGAACAATCTGCTACATCAATTAAGGGAAACACACTGCCTTGAGCTGACAGCTGCATACATAGATAGGGGCAAATATGTCTTAAGAAGACCTCATCTGTGCATGATGAACTTTAATCTTGGCAGTTTTACCTAAATAAGGCTACATCTTAAGCTGAACAATTATTTCTGTATTGTTGCCAAAAAGATTAAGCTAAAAAAATTTTTCTTTTTTCAATGCTTTTTTTATTTTTCTTTCTTCTTTTCTTGAATGATTATGATTATGATTGGTTAAATGCAAAGTAACAAAAGGGTTTCCTAAAATTTAGTTACAGGCTGTACACATTCGGCATACCCTGCACCTCTAACCAGAGATAGTAACACCAGAAGGGAAAAAAAAAAAAAAAAAAAGGGGGGGGGGAAAATATCCCTCTTTCTCTTTTTGTGCGGGGTTCACCTTATTGCAACTAGATTTACTAGCACAAATTTTCTATTATATATAATTTGCTAAAGGTCCCTCATAGGATATTTACATTTATTCCTTGTACTAAAAGAGAAGGCCTGAGAGGTTGAAACCTAGGTTTACTAAGATTGAAGTTAAATTTAGAATTAAGATATAATACCTAGAGAGTATTTGTAGCAGGTACTGCGGGGTTAACATCTGTATGGGATCATTTCATTGATCCTTATGGTATGCATATAACATCTTCTTTTTTGCATATATTTCTCTAAAGGTTCTTTACAAGTTATTTATATTTTCTTGCACAGAACAAAAAGGCCTGAGAAGAGTAAAACCTAGGTTTACTAGGGCTGAAAATAGCTATAGATTTGAGATAAATTGCTCTGATAAAATTATATAAAGACAACTGATCTGCATGTGTAAAAGGGAATGTTTAGGCATGTATAGTTATCTACAAACATACAAGATATAGGCTAATACATGTACTCACAATCTCTTCTTGTTTAAAGTTGCCATATAAGCACTTATTTGCTCTGTTTTTTCACCTTTTCTCCCCTATTTTTCTTTCTTTAAAGTAATATCATACTGCATTAAAATTTCAGCATATGGAGAGATTTATAACTAACTACAAGACACAATCTCCAAATATGCCAGTTAAAGCTAGAGATAAAAAAAACAGAACTAGTATTGATAATGCAGGGAATCTGCCTCTAACATCTCCTACAGTAGATCCTACTAGCACAGAGTCACAGGACATAGTCAAACAGATTGCGGAGCTTATGCTACCTCAATTTGAGCAAATTAAAACAGATATAAATAATCTGACTACAGAAATTAAACAATTTACATTAAGACTTAATGAAGCAGAACAATGCATATCCGATTTAGAGGACGCTAAGATAATGCAAGAGCATATAATGAAGGAACAGAACACACAGATAGAAAGCCTACAATATAAATTAATTGATTTAGAAGATCGCTCGCGTCGTAACAATGTAAGAATTTTGGGTATACCCGAAGCGAGCGAACCCCAAGACTTAATACACCTGGTCTCACTGTTAATACCCCAGAGACTTGGAATAACACCTAACTTACTACCATTAATAGTGGAAAGAGCCCATCGCCTAGGGCCAATTAGGACCTTACCAGATGGAACAGTTAAAGCAAGACCAATTATAGCCAGATTCCTAAACTTTCAGGATAAGGTAAAATTCATGCAATGTTACAGACAAAAAGCGCCATTAATTTTTGAAGGTAAATCTATCTTAATGTTTCAGGATTACTCATCTGAGACATCACAAAAACGGAAAGAAGTAACCCCAATATGTACGAAATTAATCCAGGCAGGGATTAAAGCCACAGTCATATACCCAGCAAAGATTAAGATTTTAACAGAGGGAGAAAATAAGATATTTAACACTCTAGAGGAAGCTAAAGAATTTGCAAAATTGAAAAATGTCACACTTTAAACCAACCAGGAATAAATAGATTGATACCTAATCATTTAAGAATATGTTATTATGGAATGTTTAATTACAATACCTTTTGCACTGAATCCGGCCAAGGAGACCGATACGGTCCAGTACTATTGTCTTTTTAATTGTATTGTGTTTGGTTGTTTTTCTTCTTTTTTTTTTCTCCTCTTTTTTCTTTCCTTTCTTTTCTTTTCTTTCCCTTCCTCCCCGCCCCTCTTCCACCACTACTCCCCCTCCTCTCGTGGAAAGGCTACATTATCAGATAATATATCTATGTAAAAATGAACAATAAACTTAATCTCGCCTCCTGGAATGTGGGGGGGATAACTTCGCCACAGAAACGTAAAAAGATATTAAAACAGTTAAAAAGATTTAAAGTAGATATTGCTTTTCTTCAAGAAACGCATTTGAATGAAATTGAGCTAGGCAAACTTAAAACTGACTGGGTAGGCAAAGTAGTGGGGACACCTTGTTTGAATAGAAAAAAGGGGGTCGCATTTCTGTTTCATAAAAAAATCCAATTTAAAATACTTAACACGGAGATAGACCAAGATGACAGATATCTCATCATGCTACTTGAAATAGCAGGGACGAAATTTACATTCTGCAATATATACGGCCCTAACAAAACAGATAATGCCTTCTGGGGAAAGTTACAAAGAAAATTACTACCCTACTTTACAGAAAACTTAATTGTGGCAGGCGACTTAAATATAGTTAAATACCCCACATTAGACAGATTGAAGCCATCACTGAATAAAAATAGTAAACAAGAAGCTAAAATATTTAAGAACTTCTCTAACCTATTACACCTTAATGATATTTGGCGGATTCAAAATCCAGATCTGAAAAAATTCTCCTGTGAGTCACATGCACATCGTACATTGTCTAGGTTAGATTATTTCTTAGTAAGTGACAAAATGCTGCGACTAGATTTGAAACCCGAAATACAAGAAATACTTATTTCAGACCATGCTATTATCACTTTACATATTAAAATACGCAACCCACAAGAAATGAATTTGGGCAGATTGTTTTTTCCTAGGCATCTTGTGTCAAATGTACAATTTAAGGCATGGCTAAGGCTAAAATGGATAGAATTCAAACAGACTAATGAAACAAGTGAAATTAAAACAGAATTACTTTGGGAGACCTTTAAGGCCGTGATCAGGGGCGAAATAAAAGCATATCTGGTAGTACAAAAGAGAAAGCAAATGGCTAGGGATTTGGAGCTTGCCTCACAGTTACGTAACGTGTTTAATTCTTACATTAGTGACCCATCTGAGGTACTCTGGCTATCATATCAAAAAGTTAAAAAAGAAAGGGAATTATTTCTGACACAAAAGGTGGCACAAGATGATCTTAGGAAGAGGTTTTTTTTTTTATAGACATGGGGGTAAAGCAGGCAAAGCCCTAGCTAATTTAACTAGAGCCAAAAAGAAAAAAGAGCCAATTACAGCTATTAAGACTACAGAAAGCCGTATTATAAATAACTCAGCAATTCAAAGTTATATATGCAAATATTTTAAGGAAGTCTACTCCGAGACAGTAGTCGACACACAAGTTAAAAATGAGTTCTGGGGTAAAATCGGGGTCCCAAGACTAGAAAAATCAAGTCTGGATGAATTAAACCTTCCTATCACCTTACTTGAAGTAACTAATGCAATTAAAAAACTGGCATCTAATAAAGCCGCTGGACCAGACCAACTCCCCGCAGAACTCTACAAATTGTTAGCGGAGGACATTGCACCCTTACTAGTCTCCTTATTTAATCAATTCTTTATCAAAAATAATTTACGTTCAAAATATTTTGCGGCTTCACTCATTACTTTGATTCTTAAAAAAAACAAAAACCCAGAGGAAATAGGCTCATATAGGCCGATCTCACTATTAAATAGTGATTATAAGCTTCTAATGTCTATAATTGCACAAAGATTTAAGCACGTTATTGGATCCCTTATACACAAAGATCAGGTGGGCTTCATGCCAGGCAGAAACTCATCACGCAATTTACGTAAACTACAGCTAATACTCAATATATATCACAAACAAGTAAAAACTGAGTTATATACCACAGATTTAGATGCAGCAATAGTATCAATTGATGCAGAGAAGGCCTTCGACTCCATAACTTGGGACCATCTATTTACTGCACTTAAAAAATATGGAGTCGAGGGCCCTTTCTTTCAATTTATACAAGCAATATACCAGCTATCGTCTGCTGCAGTTATTATCAATGACACTATTACAGATTATTTTCCTCTATATAAGGGCTCAAGGCAGGGCTGCCCATTGTCTCCCTATTTATTCAATCTAGCGCTCGAACCTCTGGCTATTCAGCTCAGGAAAGAATTGGAAGGGATCAAAATAGGTAAAAGAAGGATAACAACATTGTTATATGCGGATGACCTTTTGGTGTTGCTATCCAATACAAAGAAAAATATTCCTACTTTAAACCAAATACTACGTGACTTCGGGGTATTTTCGGGTTATAAAGTAAACCTTACAAAAACAGAAATTTATTGGCTCAAAAAAAACAAGGACTCACTACAAATTTCCCCCTTTAGAGAAACAAAAGACCACTTTACGTATCTGGGCATTAAACTGTCAATTCATTTTGAAGATTGGTATGACCTTAACTACCCACCAATCTTTCTTAAAATAAAATACTATATGGAAAAGTGGGCAACATTTAAGCTTACGTTAACAGGCAAAGTTAATTTAATTAAAATGCTCCTATTCCCCAAACTGTTGTACCTAATGCAAAATTTACCAATAATAATTAAAAAAAAGGACCTTATTAGGTTTAAACAGGAGTGTATACAATTTCTCTGGGGGGAAAAAAGGAAGGCAATCTCGTATAAAAAACTTATGTTGTTCAGAACAGAAGGAGGGCTAGGGCTACCTGATATAGAAACATACAACTTAGTCTGTATTGGTAAGATCGCCTTAGATTGGCTGACAGAAACTGACTATTATGCAGCCCTTCCATTAGAAAGAGTCCTAGTATACCCATTTTCCCTCAATGCTCTTCTGCATATCCCCAGAGATAAAAGACCTCATAAAATCAGGGACCTACCCGTCATACAGATGGTAATTACTGCATGGCAAAAAATACTACACACCTTAGATATTGACAGCTCTTTTTCTAACTATTTACTTATAGTGGGAAACCCTAACTTTGTGCCAGCATTGGATACAAGTATATTTAAGAACTGGGCCCAAAAAGGGATTACCAATGTATCTCAACCGGGAGGACAAATTCCCTTCTTTTTTTTTTTTTTTTTTTTCTCTTTTCTCTTTTCTCTTCTCTTTCCCTTTCTCTTTACTTTTTATTTTTATGATATAAGAAAATCCCAATTTCATCATGCAAATAAGGCCTTAGTAACAATTAATGACCTCATAGAAATACCTTTCTTTTATTTTCTGTTAATATATTTAGATACATGCATCTAAATGTTTGGAGTAAGGTGTTTTTAAATTTATGCACAATAATATGATGATATGACATTATGACTAAGTGTATAATTTGCATTACATCTTCAGGGATATCTGAGGTATTCGTGTTGTAGAATAATTTTCTTTTTGGTCCAATATACAGTATCTGAACTAATGTATGTATGACTATGTAATATATTGTGATACTGTTAATAATTGTGTTGATTGTAATGCATTTATAAGGAACCCTGAGGTTTTTTCTCGGTAATCCTTACTTGTCTTTGTTTAATGAAATGTTATGTTGAATTGGATAATAAAGATATATTAAAAAAAAACAAAAAAAAACAAATTAAGAGTGAAACACAAAATAGAACAACTGGAATTTTGCCAAAATGCATGTTGACAAGCCACAGTCCTTCTGGGAGAATGTCCTTTGGGCAGACAAAACAAAAATAGAGCTTTTTAGCAAATCACAACAAATCCATTTTTAAAGCAGAAAAAAAGAAGCTTTTAAAGAAAAGAACAACATCCCTACTGTGAAACATCAGTGATGTTTTGGGGTTGTTTTGCTGCCTCTGGCACTGGGTGCCTGGGATCTGTGCAGAGCACAATGAAATCAGAAGACTATCAAGGCATTCTGGAGCGAAATCTACTGCCCAGTGTCAGAAAGCTGTGTCTCAGTCACAGGTTTTGCATCCTCCAGCAGGATAATGACCCAAAACATACCTCAGAAAGCACCAGGAATGGATGAGAAGAAAATATTGAACCATTGCAAAGTCACCTTCTTTTAGCCCAGATCTTAATCCCATAGAACATCTGTGGAATTAACTGAAACTTCCAGTTGGGAAAAGGCACCCATTAAACCTGAGAGAACTGGAGCAGTTTGCTCAAGAAGAGTGGGCCAAAATACCAGTCTAGAAAACGTATTCAGATCTAGAGAAAGTGCTTGATTGCAGTTATTGTCTCCAACGGCTGTGTTACAAAATATTAGGTTAAGAGCACCAATATTTTTGACTATGCCATTTAATTTTGTTTTACTGTTTAAAGTAATATTTGGATGTAAAGTCATAAAGTGAAGTTTTTGTTCTATTTCATTTGGAATAAAGAATGGTGGACACCAAATACTTTTGTTAATTTTTACTTAGTTCAGAGAAATTTGTGCTTTTTTACCACAAAAAAGTGTAAGGGTACCAATATTTTTAGAGGTAAATGCTGTGAAATAAGCTCTAAAAGTCTCTACCACCGGATCTTAGAGCTAACATGTTGCAAGTGACACCCTCCAATGAACGAAACAAATTATGCAAATTATGATAAAATGAATGGTCAGATGCTCAGCTGATCACCATCACAATCTTACAGGGATGGGGTAGCTCCTATCTCTCTCCTCAATGGTTGAGGAACATCTCTTTTTAAAGAGGAGACCCCTCTTTCAAAAGACTGGTCTTGTGTCCCTCTAGTTGCCAGGCAATTGTCATAGCAATGACAAATATAAATTAGCATGTATTTTTTTTTGGGATAGCTACTCTTTCACGGTAACTATAAAATATCATAAGACTCCTCCTTCAAAAAAGGGGTATCTTAGCAATTTGTGTTTATAGCTACCTGAGATGATAAAAGTTATAGCAATCATATGGCAAGAAACTGCTAGCAACATTTTGTTTTTGTATTAGGGCTCTTAGATCCTGGCTTGCCTGGGTAAACATAAGTTTTAAAATATATCTAATAAAGGCTTAGATGATCTTTTTACATTTTTTATATAAAGAGCACTGTGAATTAATGCTAAAGAATATTATATCCAATGAATGAATTTAGGCTAAATAATATTTCACCCAAAGGCAGCCCTTCTTTAATTTGTTATTAGAAAGGCAGTACATATAAAGGTTATAATGTCTCTAAGAGCAATAATGTTACTTAGTAAATGTGGGCCATCTTAAGAACATATTATTTAAATGAGTTTTCTCCTTCTAAAGTGCAAATACACAATTATTTGTGATTAATATGTAACAGACCACACAACACTAGGGAATTTTCCTGCCTGCATTAAAGAGTTTCTATATGCCAATAAGATTAGGATATCACTGGCACTAGAAGTTAGTCCGATACATATTTCTTTTCTGTCAGCAAAGCCTTCCCCTCTTGCCCTTTCTTATCTAATAGCTTCTCTTCATTCCAAATTCCTGCCATATTGCACAGATACAAGAGCCTAATAAAAGGCGTGGCTCCACTTAGATGCTGTTGAGTTTTTTTATTTTTATTTCTTTTAGCTTCCTGTTTATTTGAACACCATTTCTTGAAAAAAAATTAGTTAAAATTGTTATTGAAAATGAAATGCTTGAAAAGGGAGCAGTCTGAAACAAAATGATGAAAAAAACTATATTTTTTTAAAACTGCTATGTGCTTTAATTTGTTATTGTTTATTAGAGATACAAAGACCTAGTAAGTACTTTAAATGCAGTGCAGCCCTACAGTCTGCAATCAATTTTGGCTAACTGAAAACCAGTAGTGGCTTGTCTATATAGACAGTACAGACGTCATAGAAGGTAATAGAAGTAAATTGCAAAGATGTTTAAAAATGTTTGCTTTATCAGAATCGTGAAATAAACTGCCATGAGAGGACACAGTAAGCTGGATACAACACTATTTTATTGTGTAACTCAAACATAACATGCTGCGTAGTAATCACCCACTTAGCTTAAAGGGACATGAAACACAAATTTTTTCTTTCGTGATTTAGAAAGAACATGTCATTTTAAACAACTTTCTAATTTACTTCTATTATCTCATTTGCTTCATTCTCTTGATTTCACTTGCTGAAAAGCATATCTAGATATGCTCAGTAGCTTCTGATTGGTTGCTGCACATAGAGGCCTTGTGTGATTGGCTCACACATGTGCATTGCTATTTCTTCAACAAAGGATATCTAAAGAACTGAGCAAATTAGATAATAGAAGTAAATTGGAAAGTTGTTTAAAATTACATGCCCTATCTGAATCATTAAAGTTTAATTTTGACTAGACTGCCCCTTTAAGTGCTTGCTCTACTTAACGGCCTCTGGCCATGCCCCCACTTCCTGTGACGTCACTCTTGCTCTCATCACATCTCCCCCCTTTTCGAAGAACAAATCACATTTTTTCCAATATAACAGACAAAATATATAAACAAAAGAACACATGTATAAGATAAATATACAATCCTATCTTGGACATCGGGGTAGACTTTCCTAGTCCACAGTGACTGTGGGATTATTCTGCCCATTCTTTAAGACTCTGTTCTAACTACAGTGCTAGTCTCGATAATGAGCTGGAAGCTTCACAATTCTTCTGCTTGAAGACATTTTGCAAGAGCCGTCTACCAATTTTTGTGATGGTGGTTGAGATTCCAGTGGAGGCAATGATGTATCCCTACTGGAATCTTGATTTGAGGAGGGTACGCTTCTTATAACTGGGGACTCTACCGACTGAGGTCCCAAATCCTCAGATCCTAATCCCTTAGGTAGTGGCTGGAGGTGCCTTCTGTTTCGGTGGACATCAGTCCCTCCTTCTGTGTGGACCACATATGACCTCAGTTCCGGGGAATGCCCTATTACAGTGGTCGGTGTCTTCCACCTCTTTTCATCATCAAGTTTGACTCTGACCAGTGTTCAGCACCGGCAGAGGGTGCATGGAGTGTCTTTGGTCATAAAAGAAACGGTAACTCTGCTTTGCCTCCTCATCCCACTTCTGAACATCCTCCCGGGGAATAGGGAGGCAGGGTTGAATTCCCCCACCAAGAGTAATGTGGTATGGATCTGATGCCCTAAAATCAACTATATCACATGGCATGTATAGGAGTTCTATATAAGCTAGGAAATAGGGTTCTGATTGCTTCAAAACAAACTTGGTGGTTTGGACTGCCCTCTCAGCCATCCCATTAGTCTGTGGGTAATGTGGACTTGAGGTAGAGTGAAGGAAGTTATATTCATTGCAGAAGGAGCTGAACTCCATGGAAGCGAACTGCGTCCTATTGTCACATACTAACTCCTGCGGTATGCCCCGCCTGGCGAACATGCTTTTAAGGCAGGTGATGATGGCCATGTTGATTGCTTCACCTAGTGGCGTGATTTTGAGATACCTGGAGTAAAAGTCCACAACAACCAGATATTTTTTTCCGTTGAGTACACACAGATCTACAGCAATCTTCTGCCAGGGGCCCTCAGGTAGCGGGTAGGCCGGCGTTCACCACAAATGACACATTTTGAAATGTATTCTGCGATGTCAGCACTGATTCCAGGCCATCACATTGCCATGGCCGCTCTTTCTCTACACTTTGAAATCCCCAAATGGCCATCATGAATTTTGCTTAACACATCTTGCTGCATGCTGACAGGTATAACAATGAGATCGTAAAACAGCACTAGACCATCCAGTTTGATGAGATGTGCCCTCTCTGACTGGAAAATGCTCAGCCACATCCACACTGCTCGGCTCTCAGGCCAACCTCTCTTTATGTAATTGATGGTTCTTGGAAGTCTGTGTCTAAATGTGTCTCCCTCTTTATCTGCTCTAATTTTCTTGAAGAGATAGACTTAGATGCTAGTATTTAATCTACGTACACTTTCACTTCCGATTCTATTGAGGACTCTTCATCGCCATCCAGTGGGAACCTGGAAAGTATCTGTCACTACCAGTTGTTCACCCCGGCACATGCACTGCCGGAAATTTGAAACTGAGTAGCCTCATCAGGAGTCTCTGGTATTTTAGGGCGTCTTGTCAATATCATAGGAGTTTATCAGAGAAACCAGTGGTTTGTGGTCGGTTTCCAGACTGAACCCCTCCAAGCCCATCAGATAGCATCAGAAGCGCTCACAGGCCCAAACTGCGGCCAAGCACCCTTTTTAATTTGGGCATATTTTGTTTCTGCTGCAGTCAGTGTACGAGAGCAGTAGGGATAGGCTGTATCTTGCCCTCATTTAGTTATAAAAGGGCGGCTCCTAGCCCATAACTGCTAGAATCTGCGCTGACTACAGTCCTCTTAGAAGGGTTGTAGAACCCCAGCACTGGGGCGGACCCCAACATGGACTTGACTAGTGTAAAGGCCTCCTCTTACGGAGGTCCTCAGATCCAAGCAACATCCTTTTTCAACAATTTGGTAATAGAATGTAATACTGAGGACAAGTCCGGTAGGAACTTGCCCATGTAATTCACAAGGCCCGGTATTTGTCTCAGTTCCTGTACATGGCTTTTCTTTTTTCAATGGCAAGAACTTTACTAGTTTCTGGTTTGATGCCGTCTCTGCTAATTATATGCCCGAAGTAGCACAGTTCTGTTTTCCTAAGGTTACATTTCTCTTTGTTCAACTAAAGTCCGGACTCTTTTATGGTTTGCAATACGCAATGCAACTGTTGATCATGCTGTTTGGCTGGACCTGTACACTAGAATATCATCCATAACTACCGTGCCCTCCTGGTCTCTTAGGAGGGAACTCATCTCTCTTTGGAAGATCTCTGGGGCAGAGGATATCCTGAAGGGGAGTCTGCAGAAGCAAAACCGACCTACTGGTGTGATGAAGGTAGTCAGTTTGCAGCTCCTCTGGTCCAGGGGTATCTGCCAAAACCCAATGGAAGCATTGAGTGTAGAATTTTTTTTTGCCCCTGATGACTTTGGAGCTATATCTTCCAATGTCGGCAATACATATCTCTCTCTTTATACGACCTCATTTAGACACTTTAAATTCACACAGATGCGTACATTCCCATTTTTCTTGGCAACCCACACAATGGGAGCACACCAGTCAGTTGCTTCAGTGACTTAATCAATAACCCCCATGTTCTTCATCTTTAGAAGTTCTGCTTCCACCTGTGGCATAAGTGGAAATAGAATTCTACGTGGGGTAGTGATACTGTATGGGACCGCATCAGCCTTAAGCAATATTCAGACTGGGTCACAATTTAGCAGACCCAGATCTTCAAACATGTATTCCGTGATCTTGTGCACTCTTGCAACAAGGCCCAGACTGCAGGCCACTCTACAGCTCAAAAGGTTATTAACACACTGTCCTCAAATTACATATACCCATATAGTGAATTTCTTTTGTTTGTACTCACTGCTATCCAGAAACCTTCCACCACAATTGATGCAACCACCCGAGCTGTGAACTTTTGTCGTAACTTTCTCAAGCTATCTAACCCTTGTATTGGCCAATTCACCCCATTCCCTCTATCGTTATATTTTTAACTGACCCGCCTCCCAAAAATAAAGCTGAAATGTCAAAACCCCTATATCCGCCATCACCCCCATATCGGAACTAATAATAAATGTATTAAACCCTTAACCGACAACCCCCACAATGCAATATGCCTAATTAAACTATTAACCCCTAATCCGTCATTCACCCACATCACAATCTACCTAATAAAAGTATTAACCCCAAAACTGCCAAAGCCCCACATTGCAATAAACCTAATTAATCTATTAACCCCTAAACCACCAAACCCCTATATTTCAATAAACCTAATTTAATTACTAAGCCCCCTAACCTAACATCCCCTAAATTAACCCCAAATTACATAAAATAATACAATTACAATTAAATTACAATTAAAATAAAATATCCTAACTGTACTTAAAAAAAAATAACTAAGATTAAAATAATCTAAAATTACAAAAAATAAAGTCTAGCATTACCTAATTAACCTAATCCTTATAAAAATAAAAAAATAAATAAAATAAAAACACCCCCTAATCTAATACTAAACTACCCTTAAAATGGCTTTTTGTAGAGCATTGCCCTATGTTAAACAGCTCTTTTGCATTAAAAATTTTTCCCCCCTAACAGTAAACCACCCCATCCACCAAACCCCCCCAAAATAAAAAAACATAACACTTAAAAACCTAAGATACCCATTCCCCCTAAAGGGGCATTTGTATGGGCATTGCCCTTAAAAGGGCATTCAGTGCTTTTACAGTGCCCACATTTTTTTTTTTTACAATAGTTAAAAAACAAACCCCCAAAAAATAAAATCCTATCTCTAACCCCCAAATAGATATTCACCGATTCTGAAGTCCAGCGGAGAAAGTCTTCATCCAACTGGTGAAGTCTTCTTCCAAGCTGCGATATCTTCTTCCATCGCGGCAACGTCTTCTATCTTCATCCAAGACCAAGCCGACGCGGAGCAGAGATGAGCGTGGAACAGAAGACTGGTGACAGAGAAGCCATCAAGCGTGGGGATCCTCTTCGTACAATCACTGCCGCACACTGATTGAATTCAAGGTACGCGTTTAAATATGGGGTACCTTGCATTCCTATTGGCTGATTTAATTCTTCAAATTTTAATCAGCCAATAGGATGAGAGCTACTGAAATCCTATTGGCTGTTCAAATTGGCAGCTGATAGGTAGATAGATATTGCACATGCGTTAGGTGTTAGTTAATATTTTCAGGAAGTTACGGTGCTCACGTTTTCAACGCAAGGCTTGCTGCACCTGCCTATGTGTGGCAAGGTGAAAATGGAGTAAAATTTCTAAATAAATCCTTGCACTGAATATATAAAACTGATTTTTGACGTGGTGCTATGTTAGCTTATGGGAGTAAAAATTGCGTGCAACCGTGTAAAAAACAGCATCGCCAGCTTTTGCGGGCACCGACGCATATGTAATCTTGCCCCAACAGTGCAGTGGGGGTTGCCCGTATTAACTAGTGTGCAATCTATACTGTAAAAGAGTTTTGCACAAACATGCACATCCTCTTAGGTTCAAAATAAAAATAAAAAAGCTCAAGATGCAATTAACTTCTTGCTAAATATTTAAAGTTTTGCAAATTAAGGACCACTTTAAAAACCTTCTAAGTTTGTTTATTTTTATCTTATCTCTTTTGAGGCCATTTAGCAATAGCTGGAGAAAAAAGAAGAGGGCGTCTCATATTGTATTAAGCACAGTATAACTGTTTAGCACTTAAAGGTAATATGCTCACCAGAACAAGTTGCACCGTACTGTGACCGATGCTTGAATGAGGGCTAGCACTTAATACAGTGGCTAGTGCACTGTCAGGTGTTCCTTAGCTGAGGATTGCTGTAATGACTGGAGTCAGGTACTCATCCAAACCGGGATATCTTGCCAATTAGAGAGATGATCAGCTGAAGCTAAGTCAGCATATAGAAGACAACTTCCAATTAGTGATGTCGCAAACTTAAAATTTTCTGTTCGCGAACGGCAAACGCGAACTTCCGCAAATGTTCGCGAACGGGCGAACCGGGCGAACCGCCATAGACTTCAATAGGCAGGCGAACTTTAAAACCCACAGGGACTCTTTCTGGCCACAATAGTGATGGAAAAGTTGTTTCAAGGGTACTAACACCTGGACTGTGGCATGCCGGAGGGGGATCCATGGCAAAACTCCCACGGAAAATTACATAGTTGATGCAGAGTCTGGTTTTAAACCATAAAGGGCAGAAATCACCTAACATTCCTAAACTGTTTGGAATAACGTGCTTTAAAACATCAGGTATGATGTTGTATTGATCAGGTAGTGTAAGGGTTACAGAGCAAAAAGGAGATGCGGAGCACTGAGTAAAATAAAAAGTCTCATTATTATTGTAGAATTATTAAAAGACGAAAAAATTCAAGGAGTTAGGGTGCTATTCCTTGCAATTGGGTTCAGCTCATTGTCGCAAACTTAAAATGTTCTGTTCGCGAACGGCAAACGCGAACTTCCGCAAATGTTCGCGAACGGGCGAACCGGGCGAACCGCCATAGACTTCAATAGGCAGGCGAACTTTAAAACCCACAGGGACTCTTTCTGGCCACAATAGTGATGGAAAAGTTGTTTCAAGGGTACTAACACCTGGACTGTGGCATGCCGGAGGGGGATCCATGGCAAAACTCCCACGGAAAATTACATAGTTGATGCAGAGTCTGGTTTTAAACCATAAAGGGCAGAAATCACCTAACATTCCTAAACTGTTTGGAATAACGTGCTTTAAAACATCAGGTATGATGTTGTATTGATCAGGTAGTGTAAGGGTTACAGAGCAAAAAGGAGATGCGGAGCACTGAGTAAAATAAAAAGTCTCATTATTATTGTAGAATTATTAAAAGACGAAAAAATTAGTTAGGGTGCTATTCCTTGCAATTGGGTTCAGCTCAAACAGCTGCTGACATGTTTCGGCATTCCGCCGTTATCAAAGCTGCTGGACTGTGTAGGGAAAAGCCCTCTTTTAAAACACAATGGCTGAATCCAATTGGGCAATAGTAAAAAGGGGAAGAATTTCTTATTAACCCCTTATAGCCTGTACAAAAAAGGGTAAATAATAATACTTCACAAATACAGATAATTGTAATAAACCATGAGCACATTTTTGTACACACTTTGGCAATAGTAACATACAAAAACCATAAAGGATCAGTGTTACAGGAATACAATCTGCATTTTGCATATAAACCCAAAATCTTATATTCACTATTTGCTTATAAATTTGCAATAAACCTTATGATCATTTGTGGGATTGTACACATTTATGTCATATGAACAATCCTATGTAAAGAATATTAAACTAGTCTGTACCACTTTAAGGTTAACTCCTGGGAGTAAGTGTCCGGCAAATCTATCCTAGAACAGTTAACTCCCTACATATGTTACTATTCAGCCAACTTGAATGCACTAAAAAGAGTGGTTATTGTGTGTCATAAATGAATTAAAGGGATTTCTGAGTGTCAAAAAAGAAAAAAAAAATATATATATAATAGACATCATAAAAATATGAAAATATAAAGGGATAATGATCCTGTACTTATAGAAGGACATAAGACCCCTACTTAGTTTATTGTAAAAGTGAATGAAAGATTTAAAGGGGTAGGAGTCTGAGTATAATTATATTGGTAATACATATATGTACCAATTAAGGATACGTAATTTACAATCTAACAGATTGATGGATAGTGTGGAGTTGTGTTAAGCATCTAGTTCACTCCCAATGGTTGATCAGATCATACATTGAATTTAACCCTGTTGGGTGTCTGGTCTTCAATGTAAAGATCCAAAAGATCTCTCGTTTGGATAATAGTTTATCCCTGTCACCTCCTTTGGGTGGTTTTAGGACTTTCTCTATGCATGTCCAACGAAAGGTTTCAGAACTTTTATTGTGTATAGATGTAAAGTGTTGGACCAGGGGGGTGCTTGCTTTTCCCACCCTTATGCTTGAGAGATGTTCCCTAATTCTTGATCTGACTTCCCTGGTTGTGAGTCCAATATATTGTTTGGCACACTCTGTGCATGATGCCAGATAGATCGTGTAGGTAGACCTACAGTTGAGACACATATTAATAGGAAAAGAGTGACCAGTTACAGAGGATCTGAACTGATCACCCATTTCCACTTTTTCACAGGCAACACAATCTCTCTTGTGGCATTTGAACATTCCCTTCTGGGTGAGCCAAGAAGACTCATTCCTTATGGTATCCTTCCCAATTCTGGTTGGAGAGACCATATTCCCTATTGTTTTACTTCTCCGGTAAGTGAAGTGGCAAGACTTGGGGGTTAGATCCGCCAATCCTTCATCAGCTCTGAGCATAACCAGATGTTTCTTGATTATCTCACAAATCTGAGGATACTGCTCTGAATGGTCAGTTACAAAGTAAAGGTCATTCTGCATGTCATTCCCTCTGCTCTGCTTTGTTTTGGGATATAGTAAATCCCTTCTATCAATCTTCCTGACCTCATTCAATGTTGATGTTATGCAATTGTTAGCATAACCCCTTGCCTTGAGCCTATCCGATAGTTTTTTCGCTTCAACCTCAAAGTTGTCTAATTCTGAGCAATTCCGTTTTAAACGGATGAACTGACCCTTGATGATGCCTTTAAATACGCTTTTGGGGTGACAGCTTGTTGCATGTAGCAATGTGTTGCCAGAAATTGGCTTTCTAAATGCTGTGCTACGTATTTTTTCACCAATTACCCCCAAAAGGGTTACATCAAGGTAGTTGATGCTCGTATTGTTGGACTCCGAAGTAAAACTCAGTCCCAGGTCGTTTTCATTGAGGAGATCAAGAAAAGTGGATAACTCATCTGTGCTCCCTTTCCATATGAATAGGAGGTCATCAATGAACCTCCTATAAAAAACCACTTTAGAGCAGAGGGGGTTCCCACCTCCATAGATGTGGTCCTGCTCCCACCAACCCATGTATAGGTTGGCATAGGAAGGGGCAAATTTTGCCCCCATCGCAGTCCCACAAATCTGGAGGTAGAACACCCCCTCAAACTCAAAGTAATTGTGGGATAAGAGAAACTCAGCCATGCGGAGCACATATTCACAAAAATCAGGCTCCTGGCCATGGTACTTGTGAAGGAACCAGGACAGGGCCTCTAGACCCTTAGTGTGTGGGATTGACGAATACAGTGACTTAACGTCAACTGTTAGCCAGATAAAGTCTTTTTCCCATTTGATATTCTCAAGTAGTTTCAGAATATGCATAGTGTCTCTTGTGTAGCTCCATAAATTAGGAACCATAGGTTGCAAGACCTGGTCTAGCCACTCCGAAGTATGTTCCAGGAGAGAGCCTATGCCAGTGTAAGGGTTACGCCCGCTTCACAGTGACAGACCAAACTCCCCATTTAACGCACCGCAAACAACCGCAAACAGTCCATTTGCACAACCGCAAACTCCCCATTTGCACAAGGTTGGATACCAAGCTAGCCATGTCCCGTTCCTTCTCCTCACTGATGTCATTGAAGGTCTCTTCCTCCACCCAGCCACGTACAACACCAAGGGTCCACGAAAGGTGACAAGAAGCCCCCTGGGATGCCTGCTGTGTTTGGTCTTCAACCTCCTCAAAGCCACCTTCCTCCTCTGACTCCTCTTCTTCAGACTCCTCTCTCTGCGTTGCCTCTCTCTGCGTTATTATAAGGTGTGTTAAGTAGTACTATTCCTATCAGTTTGAAAAAGTTTGCTATTTATTTCTCTTTCTGAATCATGAAAAAAGATGTAGGTTTTGTGTCCCTTTAACAGCTATCAATTTATATGCAGCCTTTAAGGCTTCTAAAATATTGATCTACAGCCACATACATGTTAAGGGTTGGTCCTCACTGTCCTAGATGCTCTAGGAAAAGGGCATTTGTAAGGGCATTGCCCTTAAAAGGGCATTTAGCTCTTTTACATTGGCGAAAACCCTAATCTAAAAATAAAACCCACCCAATAAACCCTTAAAAAAACCTAACACTAACCTCTGACGATCCACTTACAGTTTTCGAAGACCGGATATCCATCCTAATCCAGGCGGCAGAAGTCCTCATTGAAGCCGGCAGAAGTCTTCATCCAAGCGTGCAGAAGTCCTCATCGAAGCCAGCAGAAGTCTTCATCCAAGCGGGCAGAAGTCTTCATCCAGACGGAATCTTCTATCTTCATCCATCCGGCGCGGAGCGGGTCCATCTTCAAGACATCTGGCGTGGAGCATCCTCTTCTTACGATGGTTGCTGAAGAATGAAGTTTGCCTTTAAATGACATCATCCAAGATGGCGTCCCTTACATTCTGATTGGCTGATAGAATTCTATCAGCCAATAGGAATTAAGGGGGAAAAAATCCTATTGGCTGTTGCAATCAGCCAATAGGATTTAGCTTTCATCCTATTGGCTGATCCAATCAGAAAATAGGATTGAGCTTGCATTCTATTGGCTATTCCAATCAGCCAATAGAATGCGAGCTCAATCCTATTGGCTGATTAGATCAGCCAATAGGATGAAAGCTCAATCCTATTGGCTGTTGTAATCACCCAATAGGATTGAGCTCGCATTCTATTGGCTGATTGGAATAGCCAATAGAATGCAAGCTCAATCCTATTTTCTGATTGTATCAGCCAATAGGATGAAAGCTAAATCCTATTGGCTGATTGCAACAGCCAATAGGATTGAGCTTTCATCCTATTGGCTGATCCAATCAGCCAATAGGATTGAGCTTGCATTCTATTGGCTGATTGGAATAGCCAATAGAATGCAAGCTCAATCCTATTTTCTGATTTTTCCCCCTTAATTCCTATTGGCTGATAGAATTCTATCAGTCAATCAGAATGTAAGGGATGCCATCTTGGATGACATCATTTAAAGGGAAACTTCATTCTTCAGCAACCATCATAAGAAGAGGATGCTCCGCGCCGGATGTCTTGAAGATGGACCCGCTCCGTGCCAGATGGATGAAGATAGAAGATGCCATCTGGATGAAGAGTTTTGCCCACTTGGATGAAGACTTCTTCCGGCTTCGATGAGGACTTCTGCATTCTTGGATGAAGACTTCCACCGGTTTCCACTTGGATGAAGACTTGCCACCTGGATGTGGATGGATGTCCGGTCTTCAAAAACTGTAAGTGGATTGTCAGGGGTTAGTGTTAGTTTTTTTTAAGGGTTTATTGGGTGGGTTTTTATTTTTAGATTAGGGTTTTGGGCAATGTAAAAGAGCTAAATGCCATTTTAAGGGCAATGCCCATCCAAATGCCCTTTTCAGGGCAATGGTTTGCTTAGGTTTATTTAGATAGGTTTTTATTTGGGGGGTTTGGTTGTGTGGATGGTGGATTTTACTGTTGGGGGTTTGTTTGTATTTTTTTTACAGGTAAAAGAGCTGATTTCTTTTTGGCAATGCCCAGCAAAAGGCCCTTTTAAGGACCATTGGTAGTTTAGTGTAGGCTAGGTTTTTTTTATTTTGGGTGGGCTTTTTTATTTTGATAGGGCTATTAGATTAGGAGTAATTCGTTTTTATTTTTGATAATTTCTTTTTTTATTTTGTGTAATTTAGTGTTTTTTTTTTTTGTAATTTAGATAAATGTATTTTGTTAATTTAATTTATTTAATTTTATTGTAATGTTAGGTGTTAGTGTAACTCAGGTTAGGTTTTATTTTACAGGTAACTTTGCATTTATTTTAACTGGGTAGATAGTAAATAGTTAATAACGATGTACTAACTAGTCTACATAGTTAAAATAAATACAAACTTAGCTGTGAAATAAAAAAAAAACTAAGCTAGCTACAATGTAACTATTAGTTATATTGTAGCTAGCTTAGGGTTTATTTTACAGGTAAGTATTTAGTCTTAAATAGGAATTATTTAGGTAATAATAGTAGTTTTTATTTTTATTTAGATTTATTTTAATTATATTTAAGTTAGGGGGTGTTAGGGTTACATTAGGGTAAGGTTTAGGGGTTAATAGGTTTATTATAGCGGTGGAGTGGGCGGACAGCAGATTAGGGGTTAATTATATTTAAATAGTGTTTGTGATGTGGGAGGACAGCGGTTTAGGGGTTAATAGGTTTATTATAGTGGCAACGATGTTGGGGAGCAACGGAATAGGGGTTAATACATTTTTTAAGTGGCAGCGATCTTTGGAGCGGCAGATTAGAGGTTAATAATATTATTTTAGTGTTTGCGATGTGGGAGGGCTTTGGTTTAGGGGTTAATAGGTAGTTTATGGGTGCACTTTTTAACATTTTAGTTATGAGTTTTATGGTACAACTTTGTAGCGTAAAACTCATAACTACTGACTTAAGATGGCGATACAGATCTTTTCATTGTAGGCTGTACCGCTCACTTTTTAGCTTCACAGCAAAACTCGTAATACCGGGGCTATGGAAGTCCCATTGAAAAAGGACTTTTTTAAAAGTGCGGTACTGACGTTGCTTGACGGCCAAAAAAGTGTGCGGTACAGCTATTCTGACAAGACTTGTAATAGCAGTGGTAGTGGAAAAGCATCATTATGGGCCATAACAATGCTTTTTCACTCATAACGCAAAACTTGTAATCTGGTGTGTTTGTTGTTTTTTTTCGTAAATTGGGCTGAAAATGGACGTTCCATGGGTGTATTTGAAAATGTCTCTCTAATCCCAGTGTAATTCTATTAAGATTTTCGCACTGCAAATCTCTAATTATTTTCTCGCCAACTAAAAGGTGGCAAGCTTTTCTCAAAACAATACTAACACTTATAACCGCAATAGAAAAAAAATGCATACTAAAATATAGGCAAATGTAAGATGCTATATGCAGATAGCAGCATAATGTGATTTATATTGGCTGCAGGATTTTAACTTTAAAGTGCTCCCCCAGCTCCCTGCTATCTTTGCACTAAGGAGCAAAGTGTCCCTATCCAACAAGCTCCATTACTTTTAATAGGAGCCATCTCACCACTCGGAGGGACTTCCCCTTTTTACCATCATTCCACCAGGGCAGCCCTGTGAGAGTCGGCGAGAAAGAGTAGGTTTCAGCTTGCAAAGTTTTTTATCATTGAGCCCTGAGTGTTATTGCTTTGTCTTTTTTTTTATTTTTTTATTTTTTTATTGAGGAATAAACATTACATCAACACACATAAACAAAATGCAAGACATTAAAAAGGCATGACATAGTGATTGCATAAAAAAACAACCTTAGAATTTGATGTTACATAACAAAAGATAAATGTACATTGGAATTCCTCATTTTTGATTTAATAACTTGGCGATAAACAATTTCCCCTTAATGAAAGAAAGCGGCCACTTTTGGGTCGTTGACAACCAGGTAGAATTAGGGCGGGGAATGTAAGGAAAATGGCATTTCAGGGCCATTTTTGGACCCAGGTTATGATATGAACATTTAAAGCACAGACAAGTGATAACCTTTAGTTAACTAAACTTATGATACCTATATGGGTCTGAACCGTCAAGGAGCATACAAACAGTTAAACAAAAATTTGGCAGCTTTAGAATCTCTTATATACCAGCCAATGAAATTAACACTAATAGGAGTAAATTAAGTAGCAAGAATCTATGTTAGGTCAGAGCATGGAGTATAGGCAGCATTAAACAAACATTTAACATAATGAGACCTGTATACATTCCCAGTGGACAACGTCCCACATACCCCAGACCCCAGTCCCTGAATCAAGGTTAAGTCAAACGGGAGATAATTCTAGTTATTAGTGTATCGTCTAAGGGGAATAAAAAAGTAGAAACATAGGGTGGGATCAAACTAGAGAGTCATAAGGATAGTTCAATGGAGCCCTTTAATGTGGAGGTAAAGAGGTAGGAAATGGATACTACCAGCATCAGTCAGAGGGTTAAAGACCTGCAGTCCCCACGGGCTAGCTTCCACTAGCCTATGCCTGATCTCACGGGACACATAATACCTCGGCAGTCCTGAGAGCCTGTAGTGTTCGTGGCCTCTCTCCATAAACCTCTATAAAGTGGATGACTCACGGATCTCCCGAGACCAATCCAGCCACCCCAATGGCCCGATTGGAACAGTGTCAGCAAACTGAGAATTGCCAGCTTGTCTCCGCGGCTGCTCCGGGCTGTCAATTTGGGAGATGACCTCCTGGTGGGGCTTGTATTGCTGATTTCTTTAGCGGTGAGCCAATGTCGCCAAGCACCCTGCGTGACCCGCCAAGACTCACTAACTCTGACTGACAGGGGCTGAGGCATCTGAGGCGGTGGAGCGGCTCCATCTTGTGCTGAGATAGTCCCCACATGTGCTGTCTCCGTCTTTGCAAATGATTCTCTGTGAGGTTTGGGATCCGCTGGACGCGGCCATTGGTCCGAGTAAGTGTTCGCAGTCAGTGGGGGGTTTTGCGGCATAAGGATCACTTCCAATTCAGAGGCTTCTGTCTCCCCACTGTTCGTGAAGGTGGGGGCTGTCCATGAATAGAAAATACTGCAAAATGTCTTATTTATCCTTTTAAAATTATTTTACCTTTTTATTACTTTTTTAACTTCATTTGTGCAGGGTCCATTCCTTTTTTGTTACAGCTGTGTTCTCTACAAGCAAAGGAGGATCTTCCCATGCTCAGTAGAGGCCTTTTGCTGCAAAAATGTTACAGGATAAAAACTACTATGCACAAATACCATCTATCCTTACACACACACATTAAATATGAAGAAAAGTGTCTAAAGATTGGAGAATGTTACACTTAAAATAAATTGCAAATAATATTTAACTGATTAACAACAAAACACATTTCATAAAAGCTTTAAACACACCAAAAAAAAG